>NC_089203.1:30376458-30508958 GCF_963930695.1 Labrus bergylta | reverse complement strand
CTTGTGACTCGTGTCCCGTTGGAACCTGTAATGATGCGCTTTGTTCCGTAAACTACTTTGTGACAAACTTGTTTGACGGCGATGCCTTTGCAAATAAATGGAACTTTTCTCTGCTCATTGTGAATTTGAAAATGAAGATTCTGTATCTCGTATTTACACTCATAATTGCTTCAAACAGAGCCACGTTCATGTATGCGGACGGCGTTTTACTGCACAAACAAGCTCAACTTCTGGAGCTCCTCGCAGTAGTGTCTGTGTTGAATGCATTCGAGTGCTTATCAATGTTGCACTTATACCACCACGGGGGGGGGGGGGATTGTGGGAAAACTGTAGCGTCCTGATTTTCATGACACTTGGCGGATGGATGTTTGTGACAAGAAGGAACCTGTTCAATTTCTGACCAGAGCTTCAAATGAAACAAACGAGTCTATACCAGATACCGCTCCAAGAAGGCAGTGGCTCAGTTGGTCGGGACTTGAGTTAGGAACTGGAGGGTCGCCCACTCAGAGTCTGGAAATTGGTCTGGAAGCTGGGGAGGTCCCAGCAGTATCTATTTTTAAAATATAAATGGGCAAAATATACAAATTTGAATGACTTTTATTCATTTTAGTGTGTGAGGTCCTCTCCCGACCCCCTTATTGGTGTCTTGCGACCCCCTGGAGGTTCCTGAGCCTCCCTTTGGGAATCACTGTAAACTCCAAGATGTCTTTGTTGAAGTCATTTATCAAATGAATAACAACAGGATAATATTTAAAAAAATGTGTTTTTATGAACTCAGAACAATTTACATCATTTTCAAAGTCTGAAGTTTTTAGAGTAAAATAAATAATAAATAAACAACGGGTGATATAATGTGAGAAAGTTTCAGGAGAGCGAAAGTGTTTATTAACGTGTTCATGTTTACCCTCAACACCTGCGCTTTGTGGTCAGGTGCACCATCACCTGCAGGAAAGTGTTTGAATGTTGTTTGGAGGTGCGCTGTCACCACGGAGGGAACGTTTTCACCTGAGTTCACATTCATCAGCAGGTTGTCTCGTGCGTCCTGTCTGGATTATTTTTTTTATCTTTTATGGTGCGGACAGCTGATGTTTGTTGTTGATTTGGAAAGCTTGTAGCTGCATTTGGCTTACTATGACTCATCCTTTCTCCTCCTTTAATTAGATATTAATTCTTTATTTTTGAAATCTTTGCTGTGCATGTTGCTGTTGATGTTTTTTTTAAGCTATCTTACAATAGTGTGCACATTCAAAGGCTGAATGCATACAGGTGAAGGACAGGTCATGTAGTGACTGCAGAAGAAAAGGAACCAGTTATTTATACAGGGCAACAATTCCATGTTCAAGATCTTCCTCAGGTAAATGTGTCAGATGACAGATTGGCTGTTTTCTAAACCTCCTACTTTATTAGTAGTTGGTCCTGATTTGGCCAGAATGACTGAGAACAAATCTGCAGTTTGCCAAAAAAACCCCAGATGTGGTACTGGTTTTGTCTACCTCCTGTATTGTTTCCTACAATGCAAAGCTTCAGGTCAGAGATCAAAATGACGGACAGCAGCGTCCATCATAACAGAGGAGATCATCTCAATCAGACCAAACCACACAAAGACACCACCAGTTATCTTTGTAGATTCTCTAAATCATGAAAATCTAAACGAATCTCTCGTCAGACTGTAAGTGGACGCTACACTGCAGCGGCGTTTGACGTCAGCTGGGCTGTTGTTTACTTCCTCATTACTAGACAGGAAACCAGCTTAGAGCCTGGTGAACTGCAGAATAACCACCAACTGGAGGTCAGTCTACAGACTACTGTCCAACGCAGTATGCAGTAAGGCATACTGTCAAATGCAGATGCACACATACTCCCCTGCATGATGATTTCCGCTGTGTTCAGCAAAGTTTCTGTGCAGCTGTGTCGCTCTCTTAGTACCATCTGTGTCACTCACTCCTGGTGGCGTTTGCTCTCCTGCTAGCTACAGTACGCTAGTCAAGCTCTCGGCCTGCGGTGGAAGTTTTGAAGTATAAATCTTTTCCACAAGTGTTTGATAACTGAGGAATCGACACAATAAATGTGTATATCTATCTGAACAATTCGAACATAGAGCCAAGAAAAAGATTGGCCGATATATCAGTATTGTATTTTTTATTCTCCCCGATATCAGTATCAGTATCGGCCTCAAAAATCATATATTGGTTGGGCCTTAGTAAAAACCTAAGATGTTAAAAACACATTTCTCACCGTCATCTGTGAACAGAGTGCAAAAACAACACTAATACTACGACTGATTGAAGAACTAGAGCAGCACTTCTAGGAGGCCTGCCTCTTTCCTTTCACCTCAACAGATGAAAAGATGTGTGTCAGCGCTCGCAAAGTGACAATGCATGATGAAATCATCAACCACTGTAAGCTAATTCAGTTAGCAGGTCACTGAGTGCTTTTTGGAGAGTACAGTATGTCGTCGACTTTGATGTGATCTACACACAGACAGCTGCGTCTGTGCACACACTGCTGTCAGGGACACCAAAGAAGATCTGCATATCAGTGTTAGTCTCTCTGTGAAGAAAAACTCCCTCTCTCTATTAATGTGCTTAAAACAAGAAATCAAATCGATAAAAACAATCATCACAAGATTCTGTTTCCAACTTGTTACTGACAGTTGCAGTACTTCTGTTTGTGTACACGGTTCATACATTCACATATTTGATATTCCAGATGTATATTTTTGGAGAATGGACTTATTGTTATGCACCACTGCTTGCTCGGGCAGTCGCATTGATTTAAAAATGTGCTAGTCGAGAGAGCTGCATTATAATCAGCAGGCTGCAGAAATGCATTATGCTCTGACCAACATGACAAAAGGGGGGGAAAAAAAACATCTCATAGGAGGGAAGTGCAGAGTGAGAAACACGGTGAGTCAGCCTTCAGTACGTCAGCAGCAGAAGAAGTCCAGGGTCGAGCCGTCATGGATCCAGGATGAACAAAGCGAGTCTTCATCGAGCCTGTCGCTAAATCCTTTTGGAATCGTTTCCAACGTATTCTCAGATACCAATGCTTGCTCACAGTTCTCTTTGTGTGTTTCCTTCCTGTCTAACACAGCGTTACTCTACGTGGTTAAAGTTCGGGTGAGACATCATGAGCTTCGTTAAAACAAAATCAATGACTCAATGTTTACTTATCACATGGGGTGTTGTGAGGGTGAAGGTGCGTTGATGTTTTTCCCTCCATCACAACTTCCCCAAGTGAACTTTAACCGTCTTTATCGACATCATCAGTGCAGTTATCTGAGCATCTTATTTATCTACAGGCTGGTTTATATTTAAAATACATGAAAACTGTAGTGCGTCATCTGCAGACTTTAAAGGTCTCATATCCTCCTCCTCCTCTTCTTCAGTGTAAATTAGTCTCAGAGCTCCTCAAAACATGTGTGTGAAGTTCCTTGTTCTAAATCCACTCTGATCCTGTATTTGATCATGTCTATAAACCCCTCTATTTCAGCCCTGCTCAGAACAGGCTGTTTCTGTGTCTGTACCTTTAAATATGTAAATGAGCTGTGTCTGACCACGCCCCCTCTCTGAAAGGGCTTGGGTGTACTCAGTGCTTTCTTGCTCCATGTCCTATTGTTTACAGTGAGAAGGCAGACTCAGAGGGCAGAACAAACACCTAGCTGTGGGAGTGTCACCCACCTGGGGGAGGGGCTACTGCCCTTTGTGATGTCATGAAGGGAAAATCTCCAAACGGCCTGTTTGAGCACACATTTTCTGAAAAGTGGAGCAGGCAGAAGACGGAGAGGATGGACTTTTCTCATCATTGGGGGGTTTGAAGACAGACTAGGGGCCCTTAACACCAAGTTGCTCCCACTGCTTCCGCGGCGGTGTATGAATGTGTATGAATGGATGAGTGGACTCTTTACTCAGCAGCCTCTACCATCGTGTGTGAATGTGTAGGTGTGACCTGCGGTGTTAAAGAGAAGAAGACTAGAACAGAACCAGCTCAGGTCCATTTACCATACTTGTACTTGACACACCACTCGATCAAATGTTGCCCTTAAAAATCTACTCCATGTGTTGCCTTTAAAAGAATGAAACATGATCGCACGGCTTCGGCTCGCCTGCTAAATAAGAAAGCCTCCAGTAAATGAGGAGCCTGCCTCCGTGCAGCAGCCTTTAATTAACAGTAACAAAATGTGAGTACTCTCCGAGGGGAAACGTGTAAAACAGAGTTAGAAAACAAACAACCCCTGGTCTTTATTGTGCAGGAAAATAAATATTCCAACCCGTGTTTTCATCCGTGCTGATTCGTCCTTGAGCGAGACGCTGCTGACCCTCTGGCAGATTTGTGCTCTGACCCGTCAGGTGAAAAGGCTACGTGGGGAACATAGTGAGTAAGTTACTCAAAAAAACGAAACAAAAACCACTCCTACCTCTCCGTCAGATGTAGTGCACGTTGAGTTTGATCTTTGTTGAAACTGTTCCTTCAGCTTTTGAGTCTCATCCATCTCTGACACAAGTTGTGTTTTCTGACCCCGTTTAAAAAAACAATCTGCGTCATATTTACATCAGTTGATATGGGGTGAAAAAGCTGCACAAATATGCCTCTTCTTCAGAGTTTGTTCTTGACTCCGAGGTCAGCTCATCATGCGTAAACGCTGTTTCCCTGGCAACATATTGCATATGAGAAATGCTGATGAATGCAGCAGAGAGAGTGGAGTGCAGATCTCTATCTTGGAAATCGTTCACTGGCTGCAACAGCTTGTGATCTCAGACGACTTCAACTGTAGAATTTAGGACACCACTGAAATATGAAGTAGTACTACCGCCAGTACAGTTATAAGGAGTAGTGGGACCTGACTGCTAGTTCAGTTTGAGCCTATCACAGATATACTGACATCTGTGATTGTTTCTGTATGGATGAGAAAACTTCTTTTAGGGAACGTGTTCTGCAGAATATTTATTTTCTTTTTGTTTATTTCTAAAAGGTGCTCTTTATTTGTCCAGCAGAGGGAGCCCTGAATCTGTAGTTTCTACAACTCTCTGCACTGTCTGCAGCACAGGAAGCAGAGCACATGATAAACTACAATCGATAAGATGCGATACGCTAAGATACAACTTCATTGTCCCTTTGGAGAAATGTTATTCCGGACTCAAAACCTCGACACATCTATTGTCTGGGTTGATCTATTCTGTTTAGCTTGACATGTGCTTGCAGCATGCGCCGTCCAAAATAGACTTGGGGCTTATTTGAAACGGAGCAGAGCGTAGTGGTGCTGCTGGCACGTTCTGGAGACAGAGCACGTCGCTCGCTGTGTAAACGGCAGAGTCAGAGTCAGTGGAGATTGGCAGTGAGATGTAGAGGTGTCCACCACAGGGGTTGTATGGACTCAAAGAAAATAAAGACAAAAACATTTTATAAAGACAACCAAGATGAAATCTGGGAACAAACCTCTAACCTCGTCTGTGCAGAAAAGTCTCCCCGACTGTAACCTCCCCTGCAGCCAGTGGAACAAACGCCCCGTAAAAATGTGTGTTTGCACCGGGATACCAAGAGTCCACACTGCAGAGAGTCAGTGTGTTCTGCTCTAAATATTCAGGCCACATCATTTACAGCTACCATTGCTTTTCTTTCCTCAATTTTGCAGTTGCATTTTGCGATGGATAACAGAGGTCACAGCATCGTTTGGTAAAACAGACAGCGACTCGCTCAGCCGTTCCCGTTATTCAGCACCGAGGTTAATGCAACAAAATCCTGCATGTTCGACATTTCTAACTATACAAAACTGCCTCTAATCCGAGTCTCCAGTGTTTAGGGGATTGGGTGTTTTTTTCTGTATCTGTGTGTGTGTGTGTGTGTGTGTGTGTGTGTTTGTGTTTGTTGCATCGATTTGTGAGCTGTGTAATCCTCGATTGTGACAATGGTCAGTGAGATTAGGGCGCTAGAGCCACTGCCTCGGCCCTTTTAGGCGGGTAATGGGCAAAAAAGCGTGTTAATTGCCCTTGACTGTTGAAAGTAAATTAATTATTGATCGCGCTCTCGACTCCTCTTCTGTACTTACATACCCTTACAAATCCTTTTATCTTCTGCTCCGAGTAAGAACATTTCCTCCTTTCCCATCATTATGCAGGCCGGCGAGCACGAGGACCACTAGCCAACCTCTTCAACCAAAGCCTTCCCAGTTTTTATTCAGGCATTGTAGCCGGGTAGGGTGCTGAACAGGACTGTCAGAAAAATCACACCTTCAAGAGCTTTCCCCTTCGTCTGTGATCTCTCTCTCTCTCTCTCTCTCTCTCTCTCTCTCTCTCTATCTTTCTCTCTCTCTCTCTCTCTGTCTCTGTGTCTCTCTCTCTCTCTCGCTGCCTCTCTCTCTCTCTCTCTCTCTATCTTTCTCTCTCTCTCTCTCTCTCTCTGTCTCTCTGTCTCTCTCTCTCGCTGCCTCTCTCTCTCTCTCTCTCTCTGTCTCTCTCTCTCTCTCTCTTTCTCTTTCTCTCTCTGTCTCTGTCATCCCTCCTCCCTCCTCTCTGATAGTTTCTTTTTTCATATCCTTACCTTCCCTTCTGTCTCTCATACACGCATACTCAAACACATACTACACACGTGCATGTTCTCTACGCCCCCGCAGCTGTTCAGACATAAATAAGAGAGCGGCTGAATAAAAACGAGAGGTGGAGGTCTAAAGCCTGTGTCGTAAATTGATGACAGTGAACGTAAAGGCGTGGAAACAGTGCACACAACAGCATCATTATTCTGCCTATTGATTTTCTCCCTCCACAGCTAAAAGGAAAAAGCCACCTTGTATTTGAAATGAGATATAAACAAAGTCCAACATGATATAAGGGACTATTATTTCTCTGCAGCTGCAGATGTCAAAACCCTTTGGAGTACAGCTTTACATCGACTCGACTGTGCACATTATATAAAATTGCATCATGGTTATGAGTGAGTGACAGATGCCCTAACCTGCTGAACTCGTAGTAGATGCTATATTCAGTGTTATAATTATCTGGCTCAGGGGGCAGAGTGTGTGAATATTAAAGGCCATGTTTCAAAGCGAGTGTACAACGTGTCAGAAAACATGTCTATTAATTTTCTAGCTGAGAGTTAGAAAAGAAGATAGCACTTTAATCTGGCCATCAGGCACCAAGCCGCAGCCAGGAGGCAGTGTGCCGAACATAAATATTTAAAGCACGGTCAGGCTGCTTCCTTTATGGAGTCTTACAGGTTTGCTATTTAACCTCAGGTTGATGATATAGCCCTGTTCCATGAGGGTAATTCAACAATGAGACATTGTGTAATTTAGAAATCCCTCCCTTGCAGCACTAGCTCAGTCTGTAGGGTCTTGAGTTGGGAACTGGAGCGTTGCCAGTTCAAGTCCCAAGTCCAGTGGACCAAGTCTGGAAATTGGTCTGGTATCTGGAGAGGTGCCAGGTCACTTACTGAGCACTGCAGAGGTTCCCTTGAGCAAGACACCAACCTATTCTACAGGCCTCAAGTCTTTGTGTGACTTTCACAGTCACATGATTTACCCGCCAGTCTACCTACTTGTTCACTTGTGCTAGTTAGCTTGTTGCGCAGGTGGAGGTGAAGTGTTTCCTTACACATATATCGGGGGAATGGCTAGAGGGGGGAAGAGAATTACTGGGAGTGTATGACTTTTTTGTATTAAAATGCAGCTTGCTGTTGTGGTTTTGTCTTAAAGGAGCATTATGTAACTCTGACCCCTAGTGTTTAAAATGGGTACTGCAGTCCAAGTTCTAAACATTGTAGAGAGCTGTCTCCCCCCCCTCCTCTCTAGAGTGGATGCTCACTCAGGTCACCATGTGGTGGACTCTGAAGCTTCAGTGTTTATCCAGCTCTGCATGGGTCTGTAAACCTTTCTGTGTTCTAACCTCTCTCCATTTTTCAAAAGCATCTCCAATATTGATCCTAGTTTGAGCACGTTTCTGCTCGTGGAGCTTATTAGAAACATGCAGAGGCTTTTTAGGTCGGGTACAATCACTTCTATCTGAACCACTTCTCTTGACCGCTTCCATCACTGCAACACCTGTTGACCTGATAACTGCTCTCATAGCTGGCAAACCGAGGGGCGTCCAAAACGGCCGTGTGGGGGGGGGGTCTTAAAACCGCCTACCTTCTCTGGTCCAATCTTTATAAATACGCTTTGAGGGTTCTTGTATGTGTAAGTCTGGATGGAGAAATGCCTGCTGTCCACCTACCTGTATTCAGTCTGTATGATAACCTATGAAAATAATCTCATAACTCTACCTACATAATTAACATTCTGAAGTGTGAATAGCAGCAATGTTCTTGTCAAACTCTCTGCAAATAATAATTATTCCCAGTATGTCAGATTTCTTTTTAGGTTCATTACCTATAGTGATTTTAGACACCTGGGCTGCAGCTGTAAGACTGAACCTTCAATCTAACATTCACTCAGGCCGTAAAGTCATAAGAAAAATTCCTGCCAACATTTGTTATTAATGTCTTTGCTCAGTTGAAAGCTCCAGTTTCCTGAAATTACATGTTGTTAGTATATATCATAAACTAAAAGGTAGAGTGAAAGTCAGGCTGTGCTAACAGGGAAACAAAGCAGCTTTCAATCTAACCTGGTACAGGGTCGCAGAGTTCTTCTAAGGAGTTCTAATCAAGCACAATAAGTGCAAACACCTGTGTACAGGCTTTAGAGTCATTTGCAGAATTTACCTGCAGTTAGAAATTATCTTGCTACAATTAAGCGTGTTTACATGTCGGAGGACTTTAACGTGCTAATTATGAGACTTAAAATGCTGATGTGGAATCGTGCTCTTGGTCTCAACCTAATAATAATAATAATAATAATAATAATAATAATAACAATGAATACTGATGATGTTTAGGTTCTTACGTCTTTTGACTTCTTACGATGTTTGACTTTTACGTTTTTTGACTTCCTACGATGCTTGACTCCTTACGATGTTTGGGCTCTTGCGATGTTTGGGCTCTTACGGTGTTTGACTTCTTACGATGCTTGACTCCTTAAGATGTTTGGGTTCTTACGATGTTTGGGTTCTTACGATGTTTGGGTTCTTACGATGTTTGGGCTCTTACGATGTTTGACTTCTTACGATGCTTGACTTCTTACGATGCTTGACTTCTTACGATGTTTGGGCTCTTACGATGTTTGGGCTCTTACGATGTTTGACTTCTTACGATGCTTGACTTCTTACGATGTTTGGGTTCTTACGATGCTTGACTTCTTACGATGTTTGGGCTCTTACGATGCTTGACTTCTTAAGATGCTTGACTTCTTACGATGTTTGGGTTCTTACGATGTTTGGGCTCTTACGATGCTTGACTTCTTACGATGCTTGACTTCTTACGATGTTTGGGCTCTTACGATGCTTGACTTCTTACGATGCTTGACTTCTTACGATGTTTGGGTTCTTACGATGTTTGGGCTCTTAAGATGTTTGACTTCTTACGATGCTTGACTTCTTACGATGTTTGGGTTCTTACGATGTTTGGGCTCTTAAGATGTTTGACTTCTTACGATGCTTGACTTCTTACGATGTTTGGGTTCTTACGATGTTTGGGCTCTTACGATGCTTGACTTCTTACGATGCTTGACTTCTTACGATGTTTGGGCTCTTACGATGCTTGACTTCTTACGATGCTTGACTTCTTACGATGTTTGGGTTCTTACGATGTTTGGGCTCTTAAGATGTTTGACTTCTTACGATGCTTGACTTCTTACGATGTTTGGGTTCTTACGATGTTTGGGCTCTTAAGATGTTTGACTTCTTACGATGCTTGACTTCTTACAATGTTAGCATATTAGCATGCTAATGAAGATAGCGCCAGTTGATTATCTGCAAGACTCGTTGCCACATAGATGTGTCGGCAAAATAATTTCACGTTAGAATCGTGGTTATTAGTTTCTAAGATTCTGAATCGATTCAAAATGTCCAACAAACGTATTTTTTCAAAACGCCCTAAAAGAAAAATATCACCAGTAGCCAGGTTGAGCCCAGCAAAGCCCCTACTGGCTTTTTCTAAAAGGCACAGTTTCTCCTTTCTTTGTAGCTTAGGTTGCTGCAGCGAGTCGGTCAGCCTCGCTGCGAACAGAAGCTAGCTCTCAGCGTCTGTCGTGTACGGGCCTGTGTCCGACATATTAACGTACTTCCTGTACTGTCTGTGGATATTCATCGTTGTTGCCTCGTGTTTGCACTACAACCAAACGTAATGCCAGTAACAGTAATGATACCAGTTTACCGCACACCTCCTTTAAGATGACATTGAGTTGCTTGTTCCTGACTTGAATAAAAAAAAGTCATAGCCCTTGCTCTTGATCCATTCTGATACTGACGTCTTTATCACAGGAGGACCTTGAATCTCCTCCCGTAGTGTCTCTGCTATAACGATCAAGCAAGCCTTTTCAACAGAATTCCGGCTTCTCTGTGTCCTCGCCACTGTCAGGGAGGTGTTCATCTCTGTGAGGCTGGGATCTTTACTGTGATCTCAGCTCTCGCATTTCGGCTTTTGGTCAGTTGAATTATATCCTTTCACTTTCTGAACAAGAAAGCAATTTCTTTTTGGTTGAGGTTTATGCACTGAACCATTTCACCGGCTTGCCTCGAAGAAAGTTAGAGGCAGAAAGTGATCCATGTGATGACCACTTTACTTTTACTTCACTTTTTCTCACATCAAGGTTAATTAATTTTGATAGCTTTTAGAAAAAAAAGAGTGAACAAAAGATCAAAAACAGTTTCAAATAAAGAGACGGTATAAAAAGTCTTCAAAAGCACTTAATCAAACATCGACATAATGTGAGAAAAAAGGGAAAGTTCATCAAGATATGATGAAAACTCTCTATTGAAGAGCCACAAATATTTCTGAAATTAGAGAACAAACCTTTTGGATTTAAAGGTCACATATTCTCCTCGTCTTCAACCAGTTAAAATAAGTCTCAGAGCTCCTCAAAACATGTGTGTGAAGTTTCTTGTTCAAAATCCACTCTGATCCTGTATTTGATCATGTCTATAAACCCCTCTATTTCAGCCCTGCTCAGAACAGGCTGTTTCTGTGTCTGTACCTTTAAATATGTAAATGAGCTGTGTCTGACCACGCCCCTCTCTGGAAGGGCTTGGGTGTCTCGGTGCATTCTCGCTCCATGTCCTATTGTTTACGGTGAGAAGGCAGACTCAGAGGGCAGAACAAACACCTAGCTGTGGGAGTGTCACCCACCTGGGGGAGGGGCTACTGCCCTTTCTGATGTCATGAAGGGAAAATCTCCAAACGGCCTGTTTGAGCACACATTTGTGTGTGTTTTGCAGAATATGGGAACTTTAAAAGTGGAGTCAGTGGAAATGGATCTCATGAACACACACCCTCTTATTCTTTGCTGCTGGTCTCCTCCTCCTCCTTCTCAGCAGAAGAAAGGTCAGAGCTTTCTTCTTATTATTGGACGGATACATTGTGCTGTAGCAGAAGCTACTTTCCTCATGTTTAGCAGCTTTACTGGATGCAGAAAGTCCAACCCGAGTTATGTCTCAGGGGTACATACAAGTAAATTAATAAATAAATCCATCTGACAACAAAAGTTGTCTCTGCAACGTGCTGTGGACGATGGCAGAATCATGCAAATAATCCAGTTACAATATATTACTGTAGCTGGTCAGTCGAGGTGGCTCTTGTTTTGAGTGGTGGGGGGGTGGGGGGGGGCAGCTCTCTATGTTTTACTTCACTGCAGTTGCACTCAGAGACCTTTGGTCGGCGCCAAAGGGCACCAAACCAAATTCCTAAATAATATTGCGTTAAGGAATTTTCTTATCATAAAAAATGGTTTGACCAAAGTAGATAAAGACGTCCAGCTGAAAATGTTATGCAACTTAAAAAAAATGAAAACACCGGTGCCATCTTGAAAGTAAGACCCTTTATTTTCTTTGTTGTTTTTCTAACGTGCTTTAGTAGTAAACATGCGAGTCTGAGGCCTCTCTTGATTCAATTACATCCGTGTGTTTACCTCGTTGTTCTGAGGAAGTTTGTCTGGCCGAAGGCTTCTCCTCTGTCATTCGTTCCCTGGTACTTTTCCATTACATGACCCATGAATGATTCAGGAGCCACTGTGTTTGTTGCAAATAGTCATTCATTTTTTATAGCAGCTTCATCTTGAAAACCCTCTCCTGTCCTGAGCCACCATGCTGTATCACGGCTGGATTTTCATCACAGGCGGATGAAGTGCCACACTGGCACTTTTTTTTTCTTTTCCTGTTGACCTGCCCGAATGCATGAATTCATAAATTGTGGATGTGGACTGATGGACTCCCTTGTTTTCTCTGATGACATTTCCATACATGGCGCTCTGCGGAGAGTGTCATTTTGGCTCAGGAGCATCGCACACTTCAGCGCCTTGCATGGAGAATATGATACTGCCACTGTGTCCTTATATATTCTCACTGTTTTGCATATCTGCTGCAGCGAGCCCACACGCTTTATTTCCCCCGACTGCACAGCAAATGCTTTTCCGAGGGAAGACAAATGTATGCGCTTCACTAATTGACTCTGCGTGGTTATGTGCTCCTAGGTGTCTGTTGAGTCAGCCTCATTTGATGCCATTTCCTGTTTAGCTGCTCGGGATAAGTAGCTATTCACTGAATGACCAAAATATCAAATGATATAAACGCCTTATGTAACGGCTGCTTTGTTATGGAGAGAAAAAGAGCAGCAAAGTTGATCCTCAGACCCCAAGCTATTAGTCAAGGTATAATACAACCAGACTTCAACTTTTCACGGCTTATCACAAAATAAACAGCGTACTGAATCCAGCGTTTCTACGGTGGTATAATTGAATTCTGACCTGGAGAATAGATGCAGAGCTGCAGTTTGGCTGTGACCCCTGTAAGAGGCGGGATCCAAAATCTCTCCTTTTGGAGGAAAACTAAAAGAGAGAAGCAGTTATGTTTCTGCTGGAGTGTGTGTGATTGTGTCTGAGAAAGAGCACTGCTGTACGTGTGTGTGTGTGTGTGTGTGTGTGTGTGTGTGTGTGTGTGTGTGTGTGTGTGTGTGTGTGTGTGTGTGTGTGTGTGTGTGTGTGTGTGTGTGTGTGTGTGTGTGTGTGTGCTGGCTGCAGTGTTTCCCACCAGCCTCGAGGGGACAGTCATCTCCTTGACTTTTTCTCTTACCTCCAGCTAGCCGTAGCCTCTCCGCCCACCTAAATCTGCCGCTGTGCCAGGTGAGAGTGGCAGCCTCATTTAGCTAAATGTTTTCTTTTTCCTTTTTCCCCCACCAGCTTGTAAAAAAGAGTTCAAAGGGAAGTTATCTTGTCCTGTCCTCACACCGTGCCCCCCCCTCCTCTCTCAATTCAATTCTCCGTACACTCTCGCTTTCTTTCCTCCACATCTCCAGATTAATAATGCAGCATAACTGATCCCCCCCACACACTTCCCCCCTCCTTATTTTATCTCCACCAGATAGTGCTCAGCCAGCACAAGCTAATTTTAGAGGATGACACTGCTGAGTGCTTGCGATAAGCAGCTCACAATGAGCAGGACATGATTGTCTTTCTCTCTCAGGTTGCACACGTTCTCAGGTTGGAAACGCTGTAAACACACGCCGTGTCCCACATCTTGCAGAAAACACAGAACCTATTTAGCATAATTATGCTAACTTTGGGAGCATGCATCTGACATACATGTTTACGTCTCTTCTGCTGGTGTAACAGTGCAGCATGTGGTGCAACCCAAACACAGCTGCATGCTACATTTTTGTTCCTAAATGAGAATGACAAAATCATCGATATTGACAATTCACAGCACATTATGCCTTTTTAAAAAAATGATTACACGTGCCTTAAGAGACACATTCCAGCAATTAACAGAGAGGTTGAGTCGATAACAGCAGGGGGCCCCAGATCCTTGCTCGGCACCGCGGCCTGACTGATTAGCATTCCATGCTCGCAGCCCACGGTGCAAGTGTTTATCATACCAAATGTATTATTAATTTCCCAGCCTTCAAAAATATTGACCTCAGTATTTGTCTAACCTAATCATGTTTATTTTATCTTGCCCACAGCATGTAAATCATGCTAAATCAGCTTTAATTACACTGGAGTGGAGTTTGTCTACAGTTGAGGTAGAAGAGATTAGATCCAAGGACAGGATTAGTTTAGTGCTATCACAGAAATGTTCTGTTGCCTCCTGCTTTGTGTGTACCGCTCCGCTGACGTGTGTGTGTGTGTGTGTGTGTGTGTGTGTGTGTGTGTGTGTGTGTGTGTGATCTTATCTGACGAGGGACATAATTGGAATTTATAGGAGGTAATAGATAACATGACTGTACATCCAGCCACACTGACAACAGCAGGAGCAGCGAGATATATCCCATCATGGTTGTTCGTTTTCCACGAGTGGTTAAGAATGAGGAGTGGTGAGCGGAGGCTGCATGACATCAGTAATCAGTCGGACACGGACTGACGTTTATTCTTCTGTTTTAAACCTCATGCAGTGCGGCGCTGGTTCTTAACCTGTGGACTGAACCGTGTGCAGCCACGCTTCTTCTGTTCTTTCATAATGTGATCTCAGGTCTCAGAGGACGTTCAGGCAGCTGATGTCTGCGCTCTCATACCGCCTTTCACACTCTCAGACTTTGTTTTGATTACAGAGGAGAACTTCCATCCGTCCAGTCAATGCAGATCTAATGGACATTTTCTGGGGGAAGACCCCCTAGACCCCCCCTCATTAAATTGCCCCACCCAAGGAAAACCCTTAGGGTGCAATCACACTAGGCAATCCTTATGGTGCCTAAGCATGCTCCACCCTTCCAGTTAGACCCGTGTGATCGCTCCAACCCGTGCAGCTCGGTACACTTCCTCAGCCCTGGGCACGCTTGGAAGAGGTGTGTTTCGGCACGGTACAGTTCATGCACGAGCACAAGCACGGGTACACAACGCTGACAGCCTTCATTCAGGAGAAACCCTGCAGCGTTCTGTCTGTATCTGACTAACATGACTCAAAATAAGACAGTAAAGTAGCTGTCATGTTCTCTGAGTTGTTCTCTGATGTGCAGACAGCGCATCCCTTTTTATTTTATTATCAGTCCGTCTGTCTTGTAAACTAAGCCCGCTTCATGACCACATAAAGCCATGCATGTGTTGTATTACGATGTTAAGTGCAGAGGTAACCGTGTTCAGGCCTGATTAGTCCTGGAGCAGTGTGAGTGCAGACCAGCGGGGGAATGGGGAGGGGGGGGGGGGGACAATCGTGCTTAAGCACGGTACGGGACAACATGGCCTAGTGTGAGTGCGCCCTTAAAGTGATGCTCTACTCTCACATTAGCTTATACATGGAGTAAGATGCCGCCATTTCAGACTGAGGCCATATTTAGGCCCATTCCAAGACTTACATACCGAGAAAAAAATCTTGAAATCAGAAAATCTTGAATCCCCACTCAAGTGGTCAGTGTTCATTTGCCTGAAGGAGTCCGGGTATGATGAAATGATACGTTCAGAAACCTGTGCAGAAAGGATCTCTTTATTCTCATACCACCAAAGTAATCTGTGTCTGGAGGTTTGGAGGAATGTGTGCAGAGATTCTCGTATTTAAATGAATGTTTGACAAACGAGTTTCCCTTGAAGACATATGAAACATTAGCATTGTATTAGAACTAATGATGTGGGTGATCAAGAGTATGTAGAGAAGATAAATCATTCGCCTTCCTCCCATTAGAACCCGACGGAGCTTCACCGCTTTTTGCTGGGCGGCAGACCCGGGTCAGAGAGGGTCTCTTCAGTCCATTGTATGGGGGGGAGTATTTCCAACTCAGGCCTTGTGTCCCAATGTTTTTATTTTCAGTTTTGACATCTGATCTTGTTGAACTTTGGATCCCAGAGGAGCTGGAACGTAGCTCGCCGATAAAAGGGCCAAAGTGATTTCCCAACAGCTCGAACTCGAAGGCGATTAAAGCACAATGGAATCCTGCACGTGTGCTTAATTACCTCCACAGTGGCGGGCGACCATGATGAAAATCCTTTATACTGCATCTATATTTCATGAACCACGGTCGAGGTCTCGGCTCTTTACTGCATTAACGCTGTAATAATAGAAAAGGTAAAGGTGCCCCACAATGCATCTATCGTACATTAGTCATGCAGGAGCCGCTGTATCTTATTCTTTAAAAAAAAAAACGTGATGAAGTGGAGTTTAAGACGCGCAGTATATTACCTCAGTGACCTCATATCTCAAACAACCGGGCGCTAAGCGATTCCTCTCTCTGCCCGACAGCTGAAGAGAGGCTGCATTAGAATTTTTTGTCTTGGGGCAGAGCAACACTATAAAAGCGGTGGTGTGGTGTGGAGTGAAAAATGGTTTGTGTGATAGAAGAGGGGCCTTGGCTGGTTTTATAAGGCCGGCTCGGAGACAGACTAATAAACATGTAATACTAGAGAGAGAGAGACGGGGGGAATACTGAGAGCGCTCTGGAGCCCTTCTCACTCATGCACCAGATCAGGGTCTCTAGAAATATTCAGGACTGCTTATCAAATCCTACAGATCTGGTTGTTCACACATGCACATCACAGTGGGAGACTATCCCTGTCAGACGGGGGACTTTCCTGCATGTCCTCTGACTCTCTCGCTCTGATTTCTGATTCTATCCACTGTCCTGTCTCTAAAATAAAGGAATGAGAAGAGCGACGAAGACAGTCTATGGTCGTGTACCAATACATGGGATAAATGTCACCACCTCCTCCCACTTGCTCGAGGGGAATTCTCCCGAGGGCTGGAAGGAGAAACTCTAGATAAAGTCGAATATAAGTCGGCTGTTTGCGTTCACACACACGGCTCTAGCCCCCCCTAAATATTCAGGAGTTTTTCAGGAGTTTTTGTGTGTGTGTGAAAGCTCTACATCATTCAACCCGAGCTGTCGGAAGGCTCTGGAGTCGTCTATGCAGGACTAAAGTCCTCAGAACTGGGAGACAGTTCAGGTTAAGGTTGTCGGCTGCAGATTCACAGGAGTAGCTTTTGTTTGGGGATTTCAATTTGCATTCTGCTTCCTCTTGTAATCCCCTTCCTTCTGTCCCCGAGGCCACCAAACGACAGAGGAAGCACATGGACTAGCTTAATTGAAAAAGACAACAACAAAAAAAACGTTATTAGTTTAATTAGCATGTGTTGAAGTGTTTCTCTCCAAAGTGTTTGTCACTTGGTATTCACTGATGTCGTCGTTTGCATCCTTGAGTCTCCTCCGCTCTGTAAGCAAACAGCGCTTACACCTTTCTCTGACGTACTCAAAGAGGAAATACAATTACTTTTTTATTATCCCCTTGGGAAAAGACATCTTTTCACTCTGATTTGTAATTTGTACACACACACACAGAAACCTTGACACATGAATCCTGATGATATTTTCTTGATATTAAAAAACTAGACTGCATCGGTTACAGCTGTGAGCATGCATAATGTGTTCTTGTATGTGTGCATTTGTCTGAGATGGGAGCCTGTGTGTCCTACAGCTTGCAGCTTAGTTTTTGCCCACTTCAATGTGTCATTTTAAAAACCCATAGTCAATGTTTGACCTGTTTTCTAAGTGAATAGCACACTCTGCTCTCATGCAGTTGTTGCATTAAGATTAATGTGGCTGAATGAACACCTGCATGACGTCTGTTTCATGACCTATTTCATAATTATAACTCTGCCCAGTATTTGTCACTACAAGAGCCATGCTATGCTAGCTCCTCCACCACAGATGCACACCAACAACTTGCCATTCTGCTTCAATGTGCCTGAAAACGAGTGCTGTGTGTTGGAGTGCTGTATGAACAACCCGTGTGCTTCCAATGTCTGCAGAGGTCCGGTCGTCTCCATGCAACAAAAAAATCCAAGCTGCTGCTGGACACAACGCCAAAATTGTAGGCATCAAATCAATCGTCCACACATCGATGAATGTGGCAATGTGTGGCTGTGTGCATGATCATGACCCCTAACCCCAAACATAACATTCAATGACAACATGCAGCAATGCAGAGCAACCAGAGCTTGTAATCGCAGCTATAGCCGGAAAAATGTGAGCAACTTGGAGATATTTTACCCTTTGAAACTTGAACCTGGAAAGACGATCGATCCGTCCAGTCAGCCAGGCTTCAGTTTTTAGGGGCAGCACTATTGTTACCATGCAGGATCAGAACTAATTGTTTGAAAAAGGTAAAGGACAGCAAACAGGACGCAGTTCACCAGATGAAGCAGGATGATGAAATAAAGTGAGGCCTGCAGAGAATTATGTCCCTTCAGGCTCTCCGTTTGTTTCATTTGAAGCTCTGGTCAGAAATTGAACAGGTTCCTTCTTGTCACAAACATCCATCCGCCAAGTGTCATGAAAATCAGGACGCTACAGTTTTCCCACAATCCCCCCCCCCCCCCCGTGGTGGTATAAGTGCAACATTGATAAGCACTCGAATGCATTCAACACAGACACTACTGCGAGGAGCTCCAGAAGTTGAGCTTGTTTGTGCAGTAAAACGCCGTCCGCATACATGAACGTGGCTCTGTTTGAAGCAATTATGAGTGTAAATACGAGATGCAGAATCTTCATTTTCAAATTCACAATGAGCAGAGAAAAGTTCCATTTATTTGCAAAGGCATCGCCGTCAAACAAGTTTGTCACAAAGTAGTTTACGGAACAAAGCGCATCATTACAGGTTCCAACGGGACACGAACACAGGGAGAGTCACAAGCAAACACCAAATTAAGCTCAGGCTGTGAGACACTGTTTCAAATGAGACGTTTATGTTCTCTAAACTTTATCAGATCCCAGTGATATCAAGAAGACACAGATTGTATGGAAATTCATAAATTCTGTTTCAGTACACTAAATATTCTGAGCCTTTTTTTGTTGTTGTGCCGTATCTCTCTGTGGCTCGTTTGCTTTGAAGCCTGAGTGGCGTCCTACGTCTGTTCCTGCAGGGGGCGCTGGAGTCCCATCGATGGCGGTCTCCATGCTGGAAATGCTGTCTCAGTCTAACTTTCAGTCAACCTAACGACAGGCTGAGAGCTGGAGCTGAGGCGGGTTTTAAACCTCCTGACAAACCGTTACACCGCGCCCACCTGTCAATCAGGTCAGCTACACGCCTTATTGTGAATAACTCTTATCCTTCATCAAATCAAAACTGATGAGTCATCAAAACATTCACCCCCCGTACAGTGTGTGTCCATCCAGACATGAGCTAATCACACCTGTTTGGTTTTTTGAACCAGGCTGTAAACATGTTCATCTCTGCTGTAAAAACAGGCTTTTTAGAATGGGTGTGTATGTGACTTCCTGTGCTTCTGCAGCCAGCCTCTAGTGGACACTCGAATCGATATTTAGACAGATGAGCATATCCGTCAAATGTTTGACACCGCTCACTAAAAGATATAAATCTTGATTAATCTCATGTTATTTTGTCCCTTCAGGCTCTCCGTAGATAGTGGTCCTCAGTGTCTCCCTGTAGTCTCAGTGATGTAAAAGAAGAACACTGCTGCATCTCTGAATGTCTCATTTCACTTTAACAAACTCTCAGACAGCTCAGCTGACGAGTCCAAAGTCATATCCACCTTATGACATCACACATTGACCTTATGACATCACACATTGACCTTTGTTACCGTTCCTTTGAGCTGTTTGACCTCACTTTGGGATCCCTAACTACTTCCTGTTTCTGTGCTGAAACACGTCCTCACCTTCACTCTACCAGAAGCTACTGAGTTTATTCCAAAATAAAAGCACACAGCAAGTAAAGTACTCTCAGATTCAGACAAGACAAACTTTCAAAATAAAAGCATATAAACTTTTAAGGGTTAGAGGCTAACTATTAAAATTTAACGATTAATAATATTTTTTTAAAAAAAGAATAATTTGACATCCCTAGTTTAAAACTAATAATAATCTTGATATGCTTTATGACACTGTAATGGGATTGCTGCTCTGTGTATATAAATACTCCAGTTCAGGTGTGGTAACCAGTACAGTGAGGGGGAAATACTACCATGAAATGTCTTCATTCCGCCCAGAGATTTCTTCACTTTTGTTTCATGTTTTCCCAGATATTTTCCCCCCTCTATCCTCGCAGCATCAGAGAGCAGCGATGGGTAGAAAAGGTCATGCAGCTCTCTTCTTTTCAGCGCTGATCGACGGCCTGTTCTGCACAACTCTGGAGCTGGTTGAACGAGGCTAAGCCTCAGAGCAGATCATGCCAGCTGCTAAAATTCAGAGCCATGCAGCAGTGAAAACAAAAGTGCCCTGCACCTGAACTCCAGAACAGTTTTATTTATTTATTTCCCCCCAATACAGGGCTTGGTATCTGATTTATTTTTTGCAAGACAGTGACTACAGTATACTGAGAGGATCCTGGAAAATCAGAGACGCACTGCACGCCTTCACAATCCTAATGATGTGAAATAAGACGCTGCCTTGGTGCAGGATTTAGACGGAGCTGAGCAGGCTTTTGATTGAGAGATAAATTGAGATTGCTGAGTGCTCATTTGTTCCTCTAGCTATGGTATTTTAACACCCTCAGGCCCTTCATTCTGTCGCACATTTCCCCCTGAAACGTATAACTCCCAAAGGCTGCAGAAAAGATGAAGTCACTATACAATAAGTGAGCTGGCTGCACAGTGTGGGGTCATTATTATTATCACCATCTTCCAATAACACGGGCCCTTTTGACTGGATGAAAACCAGTTGGTCCTCATCATCAGGCTCCAGATCCAGAGTCGGCATTCAAAGATTTTACGGTGCAGATTCATCAGCAGTCGAATCAAAACTCGATAAAGCATTACGTCTGGCTGGCCCACAATCAAAAACTGCAGACGCCGTGCCTTTCCACGATTGATGTGGAAAAGCATTGCTTTGTGGGGTTAAAGAGGACCGCCATTCCATCATGGTGACACCTGGGGCGCGTAATCCACACGGGACGTTTTAATTGAACATCGTCGATAAAAAGCCCAGCACCTTGTCAGGGTCCCAAAGTGCTGAGGAGGGTTTTCTGGCAGCGTGTCCGCTCTGTATGCTACAGTAATGTAGAACAATCGGCCGACATGGAGTTGAGTGTCAGGTTTCTTTCAGTGATGGGATCAACAAAGAGCGATCGGCCTGATTACATGTTCGTCTGGAATTACAATGAAGAATTGGAGGCTTTCAGCTTGACGTCTTCTTAGCTGACCGGTAGCTTTATGCTGAGTACAGAGTTCAGTTCACAAGAAATTACACCGATTGAAAACATGAACATTCAAATGTAGAATTTATACTAATGAAAAGGGCAGTAGATGATCAGTCATGTTGATGCAGTGCAAAAAAAAATTACTGAGTGGGTGGGTATGTGGTTAACTGGGATGGGTGGGAGCGGGTTTATCAGGACGGACGGGAGAAGACAGGAATGGGGTTTACAAAAGAAGACCCCAGTACAATGTCAACTTTTATGCCAACTGTATGTGTTTTTATCCTCTGTGCAACTAATAAAGAGATTTTGAAAAAATGTGCAACCACAAATGTACTCCCAGTGTCCCCCAAAGGTCTGTCGACATAAACGTAGTCGCTGGAAGAAGTTGATGAAGCCAGTCTTTACCCCATCTGTTGCATTTTAATAACCTCTCACAGTGTGTTGACTTCGAGTCGAGAGTAGTCAAAGCTCCCGTGTTTTTTCTGTACCACTCTGGGGGGGAGGGGGGGCTGTGTCTCAGTTTTTAGAGTCGGACTTCTTTTAACAGGAAGGTCAGGGGTTCAATCCCCAGTTCCTGCAGCCTCATATCTGATGTGTCCTTGGACAAGACACTTAACCCCAAGTTGCTCCCACAGCTTTGTCAGCAATGCATGAATGGATGAGTTACTTCTGATGGTCTCTTTACTCAGCAGCCTCTACCATCAGTGTGTGAATGTGTAGGTGTGACCTGCGGTGTAAAAGCACTTTGAGCAGTGGTGTAACGGTTTGTCAGGAGGTTTAAAACCCGCCTCAGCTCCAGCTCTCAGCCTGTCGTTAGGTTGACTGAAAGTTAGACTGAGACAGCATTTCCAGCATGGAGACCGCCATCGATGGGACTCCAGCGCCCCCTGCAGGAACAGACAGGTGACGACACTCAGGCGTTCAACATCAGTCAGATTCACGGCAACTTGCACGTTCTGCAAGAGCTGAGGTCGTAGTTTCTGGGTCTTTTTCCTGATCAAAAGCAGACCGCAAATGAAACCGATCAAATTTAAAGTTCAGCCTTTGTGTGGATGCAGACGTGGCACTTGGAGGATTGAAATTCGAGCGTACCCTCACGTTGTGTCCTCAGTTAACTGAACACAGAAAAGTCTGTTACCTTTTGTCCCTGCATGAAGAAAGTTTCCCCTTGCTGTTCAGGACTTCCTGTATTCCCGGAGCTTTTCGTCAGTACAGAATCTGCCTGCATTCACAACCTGCCCCTCAGTCGTCTCTCGTCCTGGGATTCTACTTCTTTAGATGTTTGCAGACGTCACATTTATCTTGTGGGAATGGAACTGTCAAAGATAAGACACTGTTCAACTTGAAGGGATAACATGTTCACTGAGCTCTTTTGTGTTTCAGTTTCATGTAACATTTATTCAGACTTTAAGGTTTGCTGGTTAGATTGAAGATATCTCAGTATCTCCAGGCTCATGTGTAAATCCAGCATTTTGTGATTTGATGTTTATTTGAATATATGGTGCTGGAGCCAAATTACATTTTTTAATTGTTATTTTATCTCCGTGTTAGGGCTTTCACACTCGCAGAAAACTCTTGAAAAACTCTGGAAGTTTTCAGGAGGAGCGTCATGTGTGAACACAAACAGCTGAATGTTTCTCCTCCAGCCTCCTCGTACTTATTCTGCAGAAAGTCAGAGTGAGCTGATGTGAGAACACAGCAGGATATAATCAGGAGAATTCACCTGGAGCCAGTGGGAGGAGCCAGTGGGAGGGGGTGGTGACCTTTATTCCCTGTGATCGCTGCACGACCATAGACTGTCTGCACGCCACCTCTACCATCTCCGTGCTCTAATCAACCTGCTGCTGCATGTTTCCTGTTCTCCAGGATGTTCTTCTCCTCTCTTTAGTTCACATTGATAATTAATATTCACGAGTGTGTTGCGTGACCTGATTAGTGTGTGCAGTTTGTTTCTGAGTCATCGGCCGTGTGAATCAGACGTTGTAGCTAAAACTGGAACGTGTGAGGACTCTGCACTGTGTGTGTGTGTGTGTGTGTGTGTGTATGTTCATGTGTTTCATTTAGATTTCACAGTCTTATAATTAGCCTTATTGTATTCTTTTAAGAAGCTCACAATCTGTCTGTGAGGTGGAAAAGCCTTACTATTTCTGGTCTGAATCACATTGTGTCAAGAGAGACAATAGCTACGTTTACATGTTTACACACATAATATGATTTAAAGGTCACATATCCTCCTCCTCCTCCTCTTCAGTGTAAATAAGTCTCAGAGCTCCTCAAAACATGTGTGTGAAGTTTCTTGTTCTAAATCCACTCTGATCCTGTATTTGATCATGTCTATAAACCCCTCTATTTCAGCCCTGCTCAGAACAGGCTGTTTCTGTGTCTGTACCTTTAAATATGTAAATGAGCTGTGTCTGACCACGCCCCCTCTCTGGAAGGGCTTGGGTGTCTCGGGCTTTCTCGCTCCATGTCCTATTGTTTATGGTGAGAAGGCAGACTCAGAGGGCAGAACAAACACCTAGCTGTGGGAGTGTCACCCACCTGGGGGAGGGGCTACTGCCCTTTGTGATGTCATGAAGGGAAAATCTCCAAACGACCTGTTTGAGCACACATTTTCTGAAAAGTGGAGCAGGCAGAAGACGGAGAGGATGGACTTTTCTCATCATTGTGGGGTTTGTAGACAGACTAGAGACACATGTTAGAGTTAGAGGAACATGGGGAAGAGGATTTTACAGAATATGTGACCTTTAAAGACTGATCAGAATAAAAACACTTCATGTAAACAGGTCAATCGGAAGAGACTGATCTGAATACCTACTGATATGTCATATAATTCCGTGATCCGATCTGAACTCTGGGATATGTGTTTTGGATGATTTATCATACGTGAGTTTTGCTTAAAGGATACACAGGAAGGAACCGCTTCTTTTGCTGCTGTCTCGGGGCAGATGAGGCCGACAGCTCTGCTCATGTCAAAATCTTTTATTCTCATTAAAAGTATGATGCTGCTCGTCATAATGGAGTCACTTGATTCATCTATTTAGCGACCATGTAAACAGTGAAGTTTGAATCCCCCCTCAGAAGAATTTTAATTTAACTCTCATGAGTTTGTTCTCCTGCTCTGTTGTCTAAAAGTTCTGTCCTGACAGCCAGGGTTGTCCTACTTTGGTGTAAAAAGGGGTCGTGTCTGGCAGAGGGAGAGGTTATTATGGCTCCTTTATGGATTATGAGATAGGAGTGTGACCCTTATCTCAAGGTAAACGTCAGTAGCTGCACTTGTGGCAGTACATCAAAGCGCTGTTCCCTATTACATTACGGGTGACGGCCCTGGCAGCCACTTAGAGCAAACAATATTCACCTTAACAAGTCATTTCATACGCTAATAATAATCCTTACAAACTTCCATTCCCTTGAAAGAAAGATAAATATTTTCAGAGTAAAGTGAGGTGATTTAGCTTCACCTGAGCTCGCTATCTAATTAATATATATATATATAAAATATTCAATATGTAATGTATATTTGTGACAGTGTCACATGTTCAGTGTTTGTACGTTTTTAAAGTAACACTCTCCACTTCTAGAAGGAGAGTTGTGATATCTATCAGCTATAAATATCCTGTTTGTGTTGTTTTAGTTATTTTTATACGTCTGCTTTATTTGTGTATTACTGAAAATGTTACTCAGCTTTTTTCTCGTACAGCACCGCTGCTCTTTGAACTACAGATTTAAGGAGAAAGAGAGCCAGAGATAGAAACAGTGAGGCAGACGAGTTTTTCGACAGGTGATGTTGTCTTGCTCCTCTCGGAGAGGGTTCAGATCCTTGACAGAAGTAATTATGGCTGCCTCATGCTCGTAAAGAAAACACCGCCACTGTGGAGAACCAAAGCCTGGAAATGGAATCAGCTGCATTGAGACTATTTTTTTATTCAATATCCTGCAGAATTATTAAAGAGCATGCATGCGCACACTCAAAAGGAAATGTAGTGTTTTCATTATATTTTCACTTAAAGGTCACATGTCGAGGGTTCGATCCCCAGCTGACATGTCCGATGTGTCCTTGGGCAAGACACTTAACCCTGCATTGCTCCCGCTGCTTCGGTGGCGGTGTATGAGTAGTGTCGTATAAGTAGTGTTGTACTTACTCTCTGATGTACATCGCTTTGGATAAAAGCGTCTGCTAAGTGAATTGTAACATTGTAACACCCACCTGGGGGAGGGGCTACTGCCCTTTGTGATGTCATGAAGGAAAAATCTCCAAACGGCCTGTTTGAGCACATATTTTCTGAAAAGTGGAGCAGGCAGAAGACAGAGAGGATGGACTTTTCTCATCATTGTGGGGTTTATAGACAGACTAGAGACACATATTAGAGTTAGAGGAACATGGGGAAGTGGATTTTATAGAATATGTCACCTTTAAGGAGTTAGTTTCCCCCAAAATAAAAGGTCACACCTCAACCATAACTGTTGCTTATTAATTATTCCATTCAATGAAAAGTGCAATATATATCATAAGATAATATCTTAATTGTTGTTTTAAGGATGTGCAAAATGACAATATCGAGTATGTCACTCATACTCAATGTTTCAAACAACTTTTGACCATTTTTGAGAAACAGTCCCGCCAAGCCTTTAAATGCTCCCATATTAGTTTTTGTTGGTCTGTGTGGAGTATTTGACAAAGGTCAATCCTGAAGGTCACTTTGAAATGTTTTACTAAGACCTGCACTGTTTGGTCTCAATACTTGTCTGCTGATTGTTTTACACATTTTTAAGGGATGCAAAATATGGTCAATATTCGTTATCTGCAAAATCCTCCATAATATGGAGGTATTTTTTTTTTGTCAATATTACACACTATAACTATAACACTCGATTCTATAATAGAGCTATCACCTTGTCACCCAGGTGACAGACTCCCCTCCCCGTCACTCACTATGCAAGAGCAGGTGTCTTGTTTTTCAGGACGGTGGATATGTCACATTCTTCTTAATGTATTCACATTTTTTCTGTCAATCATTCTCCGAGTGCAGGTGTCATGTTCCTCAAATGACAGTGATAACGTCTCACTCAGGCACCAAACTTTCCCGAGCTGCAGGCTTTAAGGGAAACAGACTTTCTGCTAATTTATGACCTCTAAAATAATCCCATCGCCTACAGCGATTTTGTGACTGTTAATGAATTGTAATGTTGTTTTTGTCAGTGTTGGGAGTCGTGCTGGGACGCTGAAATCTAGAGTCCACAGTGATGGACACTAGAGGTCTGACAAAGACGGCTATTAGACAGAGAGGGAGAGAGAGAGAGAGGGAGAGAAAGAGCGCAAAATTGGACTAAAGCGAGCAGCCTAATGCCTTCGCCAGCTGCTGTCAAGCCAGCTCATGGCCGCGGTGCTAAATGAACTCCACGGCCTCACTGTTCACACTACGCCCACCTCAGTCTTTCTCACCCCCTCCCTCCCTCCCTCTGTTCCCCATCTCCTCTCTTTCAGAAAATAGGCACTGAGAATCCATTCTGCCCCACAAATCAAATCATATTATATCGTCATTTTCCATCTCCACTTTGTCTCTCCCTCCCTCCCTCCACATCCTCCTCACTCTATCATTTTTCCATCACCCTCCCCTCTTTTTCCCCTCCTCCAAACGTACTCTAACTCCCTGCCCCTCTCAGAAAAAGGGCATCTGATGTGATGAAAGATGTAAGTCAAGAGGTGGGGATTTCTCCCATTCCTAGGGTGTAATCCCATCAGATCAGCTGGAGATGTTGGGCTCCAAAGACACAGGCGGCACGGATTCCTCTCAGTCCCATTTGAACATTTCTGCACCCCGCTGTATTATTGTAGCAGGAGCCAATGCGCCAGAGGAGAAGCAGATAATAGCAGGAGCATTTGGTTCTGTTTAGCACAGTCCCTTCTGCCTGAGCAGAATGACATTTCAATGTCACCAAAGTGAAGACGTTTTGTCATTGAAGATGTGATGACATTTTTTCCTGCCTGCATAAATTCAGATGTGGACACTTGAATATTTGCTCTCTTACACCATAATAACAGATTATTATAATTAATGCCTCTAGACCTGTTTGTCCTCCAGCCTGTTGATCGCCTCACTCAGCTGCGCCTCGGTGTAGCCTGTAGCTGGGACACCATGTCTTCTGTGTTGGGGATTCTTTGTCCTGCATCTTCCATCCTTCCTACATCCTACATTTTCACACATCGAGCACACTGATTTGGCTATCTGGTCGAGCTTCGCATCCAAACTGGAACTGAGATTAGCAAAAACTCCTCCATCCCTTATCTTGTTCACCAGGCTGTCTATATCCTCGCCGTCTGCCATCCTATCCGGTCTGTTGGCCTCTTGGTCTGGCTGAATTTTCTGAGTTTAAGTCGCAAAGTCCGTCTGATTTCAGGTGTTACTATATGATCAGACATTAAGGAAACATGTTGAAGTGCTGGCTTCTCTGACAACAATGCAGCAGCCAGTATGTCCTCCTTCTAACTTTAGATTCTGCTCCTGAATGCTCTGGATTTGTTTGGACCAGAGAAGGTAGGCGCTTTTAAGACACGCCCCCACACGGCCGTTTTGGACGCCCCTCAGTTTGTCAGATATGAGAGCAGTTATCAGGTCAACAGGTGTTGCAGAGATGGAAGCGGTCAAGAGAAGTGGTTCAGATAGAAGTGATTGTACCCGACCTAAAAAGCCTCTGCATGTTTCTAATAAGCTCCACGAGCAGAAACGTGCTCAAACTAGGATCAATATTGGAGATGCTTTTGAAAAATGGAGAGAGGTGAGAACACAGAAAGGTTTACAGACCCATGCAGAGCTGGATAAACACTGAAGCTTCAGAGTCCACCACATGGTGACCTGAGTGAGCATCCACTTTAAGGGGGGGGGGGGGGAGACAGCTCTCTATGATTTTAAACACTAGGGGTCAGAGTTACATACTGCTCCTTTAAGATGAAAAAGTTACATATTGTTGTGTTGAATAAAACTCAAACATACATTAAGGGATAGAAGGCTACATTAGCACACATTAGCTTCAGTCTGCTGTAGCCTGTCTCTCATGTCTCTCTTTCTGAGAGTGATGATATTCCAGGGAGGTCAGGGAGGCCATCTGAGATGCTTCGGGGCAGCACGCTGTGGTCAGTCTATTTACTAAAGTAGCTCTAAATGAAAATCTAGTCTTCAACGGGGGGATCGGCCTCCTCATCACAAACACCTGCCTTTGACCTTGGGGAGATTAGAGCTTTAACATCCGTGGCCAACACTATGAAATAACAATCCTGTCCTCTCTCCATTTCACCCGCCGCTCCACCTCCGGGGGTCTTTACAAGTGGAATTTGAAGAAGGCTTCTCTGAATGCCTCCCCCCAGGGTACAGCTTTGCACATATATCACGGAGTCCAAACAGAGGAAAACAAGTGAATAAAGCAGGTCCCCGAGGGAATCATGACCACAGCCTGATTGTGTTAGATGCTGCGTCCATCACCAGCGAGTGTCCTCGCCTCACTTGGGGAGATCTGTGGACTGCCTCCATGTAGAAGATTGGGAGGTGAGGATTAAATTGTACAGCTTTGAACAAGTCACGGAGGTTCATTAGATGAGGGACAGGTGAGTCCTGCAGGTGAAGAATGGATCACTTCCCAACCTAACAGCAGAATGTGGCGTTTAAAAACAACTGGGTGCTTTTAGTTTGTAATGGAACATTTACTTTATTAAAAAGGCAACAACTGGTTTTTATTTTCAGTCCTTCCGGATTAAGTTTGAGGGCAAATGTGTCTTTTATATATATTTGAAATAATTGCCAGACGATCAAAACCGTGGATCTGATGGACTGCGGCGCCGCAGACTATTTGGAAATTGACAGTTAGCGACTAGATTTAGAACCATGCAGCCTATTTTGCTCTCCACTTGGAATTTTTTTTTTTTTTTTGCATTCAACAAAAGCTCAATGACTCATGACTAGAAACAAATGGAAACCAGAACACTTCCAACTGGTGTTGTAGTACTTGAAATCAGTCCTGGTCTCAAGACCCGTTTCGAGTCCACTTTTTAAAGGTCTGTTTTCCACGTCATCACTGTAATTAGAAGGAAAACGCTTCTTTTTAAAATAATTACTTCAATTCATATGTAGTTAGATTTTTATCCCCTGGTTACGGCTGCTACCTTTCCGGTGTTGCGGTTTATGTGAGGGACACGCCCGCTGCACACAAGATGATGATTTATGGTCTCGGGTATGTCTTGGTCTGGTCTTGACTACAACACTTCTTCCAACACCAAACGTCTTATTTGCATTCATATGCAGCGACATTTTCATTGAGATAATTGAAAGGCAACAAAAAGATTGGTAAACTGTAATTAAGTTTACGGCAATGAATTCATAAATGTCCTCTTTTTTTAATCACAACAGAGAACAAAGTATGAAAACCAAACAGTTATAAACGATCATTTTAAATAAGAAATTCATTCAGCCATGAGTCTTTAAAGGATTAAAACTGAATAAACAAGACAAACATGTAAAGAATAATAATAATTACATAAAAGTCTGTCTCCTGAAGATGCTTTAAAGACGCAGTTTGAAGGATATTGTGCTGTAATGTTTCTACTCCTCAGATGGATGCTCCAGGTAGCTCCGCCCTCACAGCCTCTGGCCTCCAGTCTACAATTTGAGTTAGCAGATTAGTCCCTGCTTTCCTAATTCCCTCATCACCCATGGGAGAAATTAGTCAATCCTTTGCCCTCTCTATAATGAGGTCAAAGCACATGGTCAGCAGCAAAGCGCCCCCTCTGCTGCAAGGATGCATCCAATATCTTCAGCAGATCAGATCTGTGCAGGAGGTTAGTGAGCCTTGAACCAGAGCTTAAAGGTTGGACTCTGCTATGACTTCCAGGCCAGCTCCTATCACAGGCTTGTACCTTGATTCCTCCTGAAGGTAACAGAGAGGCGGGTGAAGAAGATAAGAGGTCAGAGTTCAGGTTCAGGGAGATTGAAGAACATGTGGAGCAGAGAGGTTTTGTGTTCTGAGGTCGTCAACATTTTGAACTTTGATCATTTTCAATAATGTGTTTTTACAGGAAGAATGTCAGACTTCTTGATCCAGTAGATGTCGCCCTTGAGTCCCGGCATGAAACCAAAACAAACTGCTGTTAGGCCACGCCTCCTCCATACTGAAGCCTCCGCTCTCCTCCAGAGACACACCTCCAACCCCCCTCAGCCAGCGGGACTTATAAAGGATATATAAGACTCTCAGAACTATAATCTATGAGCTACTTGTTTTCCTTCTGTTTTTATTCAATATTTTTGTTGATGCAAAGCACGATTTCCTTTGAATTCAGAGAAGGCTACAACGTGCAGTTTGTGTGTCGCTGTGTTTTCACCATGTGGAGTTTGCACTCCTACTAGCTACATAACGGCAGTGAAGCTCTCAGCGTACGGTGAAAGTTGTGAAGCACAGACCTAGAACAGATAGAAAATTGCGCTGCTTGACTTCTCTGGTCACTGGTTGACATTAACTGAGGAGTCTTTCAATCAGCACTCCACAAGCTTTACTGAACCGTATAAGAACATTTGCTTTAAATGCTCTATGATGAAAAAATGGTAAAAAGTGGCGCTGCCAGCCTCATCAGCGTCGCCGTGCACAATGAATGAATGGGTGAATGAGTGAATTTTCAGCAACATAAAAATGTGCATGTAGCAACTTTGAAAATAATGGCTGATATATATAAGAGCCATAGCCGATGTCACTCATGCTCACAGTAATCATTTAGAATAATTCAAATCCTTTAAATGAAATGTGAGACGTCAAAAGTCATTAGAGAAATCACAGGTCCTTGAAGGTACAAATATAGTCTGGGAGGTGCAGGTGTCGACTTGTCAGCTGTAGTCTCTCTCCCTCTCTCTCCCTCTCTCTCCCTCTCTCTCCCTCTCTCCCTCTCTCTCCCTCTCTCTCCCTCTCTCTCCCTCTCTCTCTCTCAGGAGATTAGCCGGCTCAGAGGGAGGTTTTAGAAAATGAATCGCTTTTGTGAGATTGCCTTGAACCACTATAACCCGAATTGACCCCAACTCGCTAGCAAATCAGGTCACCATGGGCATGCATTAAAAGTTCAAACAGGGAAAAAAAAAAAAACTGCTTGGTGTGCAGACGTCTGCGTGACCTTCATCACATTGCGTATGTGCACATGAGGCGACAGGCTCATCAGGCTCGCTTACGTCTCCTCCACGATCCTAGAAATCCAACACTTGATGATTTGCCGGTTAAAGGAAGCTAATTAAGTTGCAGCTGTAAAGGTGACGCTGTAGTTCTTGACCCTGGTGGAGTCAGTAAAGTGGGACCTGTTGTGTAATATTCTCCCACGAGTTAAAGCTTCACTGAGTAAAGGTGTTTTTAAAGGAGCTCTATTATTCTCAATGTCAGCGTTACTGATGTCAGCCTGGGACACCTGTTGAGCAGCTCAAAAACCTCCTTATTGATCTGATACTGGGGTCAGTAAAATCCCTCATTTCAGCCTCTGCCTGAAACGCTTCATTTCAGCTGCTGTCTCTTTAAGGTGTGGGCGTGTCCTTGAAAGAGCTGCCGGGGTGGGCGTGTCCTACAACTTGGCTCCATGCTTTGCTCTAAGGCTTCCATTGTACTTGAAACTTGGGAAAAAACAACCTCTGACTAGGAAAGGTGGAATGGAACGGCCATTCATAGAGCGAGTCGGTAGAATTGACGTCACAGCAATATGGCAAAATTGAAACCCTGAATTCAACTTGTGAGTGGATACACCTGGTTGTTTTCCTGGAAAAGTAAATGAAGGCTCATATATCCATATTTCAGGCCTGCATGGTAGAGCAGTGGTTAATGCTGTCCCCTCACAGTGAGCAGGTTCCTGGTTTGAATCCCCGTCCTTCAGGAGTCTCTCTGTGAGGAGTCTGCATGTTCTCCTTGTTCATGTGTGGGTTCTCTCCAGCTTCCCCCCACAGTCCAAAGACATGCTCGTTAGGTTAACTGCTGACTCTGAATTGCCCGTAGGTGTGAATGTGAGTGTGGCTGGTTGTCTGTCTCTGTATGTCAGCCCTGTGATTGGCTGGTGAACAGTCCAGGGTGTAACCCCGCCTCTCACCCAATGACAGCTGGGATCGTCTCCAGCCCTCCGATCCACAATGGGAAATGCGATAAAGTTAAAGGATGGATATCCATATTTCAAACAACTAAGCTGCACTTAGAATTACTTTGACTGGATTATAAACAGTTTTTCTGAAGATGTTTACAAGGTTATTTATCGATTTACTTCCTCATCTCCAAATCGAGATCAAAGAAGAAAAATAAACCCGGCCCTAATCACTCGTGGCTTTAATGAAAGGTCATCAAGCCCATACCGTCCACTCCTAACATTGTATGCTTTCTAGGTTTTCCCGCCATGACTGTGTCCATAAACGCCCCGGGAATGCAAAGTCCTCGTTGATGCTGGAACTGTGAGGTATGCATGGCACTTAAAATGGAAATTTGAATTCTGAGAAATCATTTAGGGATTATAAAGATTGTATGCCGTAGCTTTGGGATATTTGAAATCCTTCATGGCATTAAAGCCTTTTTTGCAATTCATTGGGTGTCAGAGGGGCAGCTTTAAGTCTGCTCCATCAAGGAAACCAATAATATCATTTCTGAATGCAAATGTCCTCACGAGTGGAAGTTTTTTATTTCTTCTGCAATGGCCAGGAGCCAAGGGGCCAGCCGGAGTTCAGCGACAAAGGAAGCGCACAAAAAACAGACAAATGAGTCGACAGCTCGGAGGAGTGGGAGGCGAGTTACTTTGATTTGATCTCTTTTCTCTTTTACTTTCTATCTTGATCTGATAAGTGATTGTGTCTGTTATTAAAGCAACAATCTGTAAAATAATAACTTCAAAGTGGACCTAACAGTACACCGACTTTGAACAGGCAGAATGGCGTCTCTCCCATGCCCACAGAGCGCTCCGGTCGACTGCTTATAGCACTACAATATGTACGTTTTGCAGCGGGCAGAGTTTCTCTCGGGAGAAATGTATACGGCTCTACGGCAATACAACGCCAAACCAGCACCACAGCGTTCACACATGCACGATATTCATTTTAAAACAGCTCCGCTTTTTAGTCGGTAACAAGAATATAAGGAGAATATGGATTAATTGAGATGTTTAGATGTTGCATATTTCCCACAAAGGTCGACATTTTAACCTCTAAGCTGACCTCTGGTGACCTTAATAAGCTGAGGGAGCTTATCCAACATCACGCCATTCCTCGAGGACCTTCACCCCTCCCCCTCCCTATGGGCAATCAATAAATATGCTATTTCAAATCATGATGGGAAAATCAATCTGCACCCCCCTCGCTCGCTCGCTCGCTCTCTCTCTCTCCTGCTAGATTTCTCACAGAGCCTCTGAGGATCGGCTGTGAGAGTGGAAAGTGTTTTCACGGGGTCGCTCTGGATGCGATTGAATGGCGAGATTAATGAAGCTTGACAAACATGAGAAATGTGATGCACAGGAGAGCAATGGATGCCGATTTACTTTTACTTCTGACAAATCTCACTGATCGCACAAAATAAAGGCTTTATGATGGACTGTGATTAATTTAAATCGCTTTCCACCGTTGTTTCCGTGGTTACATAAAAGTCCATGAATGCTCTTTAATCTTCATACCGTCACGTCTCTGCTAAGCTAACACAAACGTTTTAATACTGACAGCATTGGAGCATTTTTTTAAATACAAGCTGCACATGAAAAAAGCGTCTCATTACATCTGCTCTTCAGTTATTCAGAGGAACATTCAAGTCCATCTGTTTCTTTTTACTGCATGTTTTAATTGAGATTGTTTATTAACTCGATCAGACACGGAGCGGGGAGGATGTGGAGACAAGACACAATCAGTAGACGCCTTAACTACGGGGAATATCAAACATTTAGAAAAGAGCACCGGTGACATTAACAGCGCCTTTCTGAAAAGTTGAAAAATGTTCAACTTGAGCGCTCGGAACGGCCGCACAAAAAAAGCGGAACGCTCAGAAAAAGGCGTCTCTGCAGCGTACTGTGTCAAAAAAAAGAGACCTGCAGCGTGTTTGAAACGGAGCAGAGAATAGTGGCGCTGGTGGGACGCTCCGGAGACGGACCGATGCACTTTCTGTGGAAACAGGAGCATTGACTAGAGTCGCAGGGGAGAACGGCGTAGTGCGGCGCCCTGACGGAGGATGTGGAAATTAGGGTTTAGGCCTGGCTTGACCAGATATCATGCTGATATGATTCTCAGGTTGTATCGCCCACATCTAGAAAGAAGGTTGATAGGTGTGAAAGGTGTATAGAGTTTAGCTTTGGACAAACACACACACACACACACACACACACAAACACACACACACACACACACACACACACACACACACACACACACACACACACACACCCTCCTGGCTCCATGCTTTGTTTGTTCTTGTTTACGTCTTCATCACGTCTGGTGCTGTTTTTTTTTTTTAACGCTGAAAAAGTTCCCAAAGAACGGACAAACGTCCCCTCTGTGTGTGTTTCACTTTGAGCCTCAGCAGTGGAGCAACCAACATGAAATTAACGAGATCAATACGAGATGGCACAGCTCCATCCACCTGCTCGCTCGCTCGCTCGTTCCTCTCTCTCTCTCTCTCTCGCTCGCTCACGTCTTTTACTCTTCGGACTGGATGAACTCGTCAGAAGTTCACTCACTTCCAAAGTTCAAGTTCTCAGTGTGAATATGTGTGGACCTGCATATATTTGCAAAAAAGTGCTGTATGGCTGTGCAGCTCGCAAAAAGAGTTGAGAAGGATTTGTATTTCAGCCTCGGTCGCGGTCATCTTTAATGGAGTGGAATAAATTCAGCTGACCTTAAGCAGCGGCTCGCCAACATTAACATTACAAACAGCACTTGGTTCAAGGGTTCAAGAAACCGCAAAAACAATCGCTGAGGGGGGAACGGATACTGGCAGCAAGAAAACAGACAAAACTCTGCCTTAGGGGGTCTCATGCAAGAATATAAAGTTACCCCCCCGAATGAGATAAAGACGATGCTATAGAGAAGTCGTATTTAAATCTTCTATTATTTGTGACGACTCATTCTGTGAGATGTCTACATTGTTTCTCTCAAGCAGAAATTACCCGTAAACCGTTCACAGCAAAGTTGGTGGTGCAAACGGCCCTGACAGTAAAAACTGACACTAGGGGGACTCGTGTTCAGTTGTGGCCTCCGTGGTTAGATTGTCTGCAAAAGGCGCCCACATGTGGTGTTAGACTGGAGGAACCTTTCCCGTGCTCCAGGTAGACCCGGAGAGCCCTGCCCCTTTTTCCTGGGTTTGAACTTCAGGGACTAATCGTAGTTTTTAGAAAGACATTTTTAAAGGAAGAATGTGAAGACTTTTTGATCCAGTAGATGTCGTCCTTGAGCTCCAGCATGAAACCAAAACAAACTTCCTGTTTGGCCACGCCTCCTCCATCCTGAAGCCTCCGCTCTCCTCCAGAGACACACCTCCATCCCCCCTCCACTCGTGAGTAATGAATTAGAACGCACCATAATAAAGCACACTTTAGCGCAAGCGGTTGACAAAACCGTCCTTAGCTCGAGCTCCTCGCTGTGTCGTAGACAGTCATGACTCAGAGACACATTTACACAGGAGAGACTTTATTTATGATTTATTTATGTGGAACATGTCGCACATTCTTCCTTTAAAGGACTCTTGGCTGTGATGTCATCTGGCCTCCTCTGAGAATCCTTAAGGCTCTTTGCTGTGATTTATTTGATTTTGTCCTGCCTAAGCGGTTTATTTGATCAGATTGAAGTAAATTCCCTCTGAACAACGTGGAAAAAGTCAAATTAAAACTTGTTTTTTAATGGTTCAGTTGAGGGCTGTTAAACTAAAAATAATCCCCCTTCTCTTCTCTCCAGCACCGCTTTTGTAGCTGAACTATCACAAACCTTGATACCATCAGTCGTAAACATCTCAAAAAGAGCGGGAAAAAATGTTCTGCATGGCTCGATACCAGCCATTTCTGTGATTAAACTGATGCTTTGATTTCAAAGTGACCATATCTGTATGGAGCCTGACTTTAAACAGCCAAAAACTCTTTGATTCAGAGATCTCGCTCACGCTGCACGTGAGCTGCGTGTTCGCGTTGGTGGCTGCCACATGCTACGTGCTACACAGTGACAGAGCGTACGTGTGCTGTTGTGTTTCTGTGTCTTTCATGCGTCACATCTCGCCTCCCATAGCGCCTCTGTACTCTGTCGCTGTACCTTTAGCCTTGCACGTAGCCCCCGCCATCGCCTCTAATGACAACACTGTAGCTCTGCCAGAGTCCCCTCAGAGATTGAATATCCTCAAGCCAGGCAAAGCTGTCATTGACAAAGAGTGAGTGAGTGCTGTGCCTGTCTGTGTGTGTGTGTGTGTGTGTGTGTGTGTGTGTGTGTGTGTGTGTGTGTCTGCCTTTTTGCCTTCTATAACCACGTTGCCTTGACAACCACGCCTCTGTGTTCTTTGTCCTTTGTCACTGGACAGAGCGCTAACAGGATGAAATCATTTTGATCAAGGTTGTCCACAAGCTGCAGATAAGAAGAAAAGCAACGAGCTGGAAATTCAAAACATTCACTTCTTTCACCGTCATCAATCCAAAGTCTAATGTCTGAAAAATGTGTTTTTGGATCATATTCGACGCCAGCCTTTCATGACATTTGTGAACGTGTCACTTAGAGGACTCCCTGCTGGGTCTGTTTGGTATTCTAGCAGCTGTCTATTCATCGGGCGGGGGGGGGGGGGGGGGGGACTACATCTTTCGGGGGCTGTTCCCTTTTAATATCAGATAAAAAAAAAGAAGAAGCAAGATGGCAGCAAGTGCCTCAAGCAATTAGCAGAAGAAAAAAAAAAAAGCTCCAGAAGTGGCCAGTGGCAGATTGGAAGGTGACATATGTCAGTTACAGAAAGCGTCCCTGTGAGAGGATGTGACATTTGAATGTGGCAGACAGAGGGAGGATTGTTTGCACAGGGGGATCAGCTCAATGTGGCATTTAAGGTTGTGCATGAATACTCGTCTATCCAGTGATTGTGTAAGTTTACGCTCGTGTTTATCTGCTGTCTTCATGTTTGCATGTGTGCACGGTGTCTCAAGGAACAACTTAGCATTCTGATCATTTTCACTACAGCAACTATTGTTTTCAAGAATAAGCTTCAGATATGTCGGGTGTTTCCCTTTGCAACAGTTTGACATCATTCACTGATGTCCGCCGAGAGGTCCATTTAAAGGATTCTGAAACACTTTTTTGAATAGCAAAAACAGCCGCCGGCCCCTTGATAATGTTTGGTAGTATGATTTGTTTTTCACAAGAGTAGAAGTTGCTTATAGAGCCCGATTGATTAAACTGCCAGCTGATAATATCGGCCGATATTAGAATATCCAGAGACTATCGCTATCGGCTAATTTTATCCCAGATATGTGCCGATATTATTGAGTTATTCACTAGTCAATTAGCATTAGCATAACACTAGCAGTTCTCGACTGGCAAAGGGTGCTGTATGATTACAACAAGCATCATCACTCTCCAGAGAGTCGAGCGGTGAAGCATGTACATGCTCAGTTACTTTCCAGTTGAGTGACCATCTTGTTATATATTGTAGCGACCCCAAATGGACAGCCGCTCTGAGATCTGACAGTTTTCAAAGCAAAGGCTCATGGGAATGTTCGAAAAAGTGAGTTAATAACGTTGGAGTCACTGTTAAGTCATGTGGGTGTTAATAATTACGCATGCTTAATGCCACTTCCGCTGTGCAATTTGGTGTTTGCAAGAAATTCCTGGATGTTTACTGGATCGGCCAGGATGAATGAAGAGCACACTGGTTAGTGCCCCACAATGCACTGCAGCTCCCAGACTGTCCTCTGTCCTGAGCAGCCAGCCAACTAGCGGCTTCCCCACATGCTGCCCAGAGCGCATGTGTGCCCCATGATCCCCCCCCCCTCATGCCCTCAGGTGTGCAGCATGCAGAGGGAGGAGGGAGGAGGGAGAACCCGGGTATGAGGAGATGTGTTCTCCATACAGCAGAGACTTTGATCCTTTAGGTTTTCTGTTGAAGCAGATGATCTTGATTATGTTTTGATTATGTTTCACACGGATCTCGAGTGTGATTTTCTGAATCATTTGAGTTCATCTCATGAACTAACTAAAGAAGCAGGACAGCATGTTTTTCCTTGTAACAGCTTCCTGTAATATGCAATCAGGCAGCAGAGTACAGGTGTCGGGATGGTTTCTCTCTCTTGTTCTGAAAAGTTTAAACACTCAGCTTTGGTGCTTTTTACAACACAGGAAAAACAAAACGCTGCTTAAACGTCAAAGTGTTGTTGTGCACCCGAATGAACAAATGGATTCAGAAGGAAGTGAGGCTTACGTTTTTACACACACTGCCAAGGGCTAAAAAACAAGTGTAGCAAATGGACCGCTGCGATCTAGCAAGAGGAGTCCGGGTGTAAAAAACGTGGCCATGCAGTTTCCTATTTTTGTTAGTTTAGTCATATTCAAGCGTGCAGATTGTACCATACACTCTCTGTCAGGGTTCTATGGGACTTCCATCATGTGTGGCATTCAGACTGGAGTCGACTTAGAACCAGCAACCGCTCTGTGGTGCCTTCAGGGTTTGTTTATTGTGTTCTGACTCTGTTTATTGGACTTCCCTGATGTTGGAATCGGATACACACAGTATATGTGTCCGTTAACTCAATTCCTGCCCACAGCTCAACATTGGCAGACACACTGTCCAGAATGGACAAATAAAGGGAAAGACTTTATTTCACCACATTTTTTTTTTGTGTGTGTGTGTGTGTGTGTGTGTGTGTGTGTGTGTGTGTGTGTGTGTATTCCTCCTGGTGTTAAATTACTCTTTTTGTAGTATCAGGTGCATGAGGTGCTGTAGTTTATCCTCAATGGAGGAAAGTAGTGCTGCAGTGTGTTCACTTCTTATTGTTACAGCATGCCAGATGGAAAGTTTATCTGGGTGGTGTTATTGTGAGTGTCTGTTTTTGGATGTAGAAATGATCAATCACAACATCTGGTAGAATGAAGTGGCACCAAAAATGTAGGCAGGTAATGTGTAACATGAAGCTCAGTCAGGGTGACTTCATATTTACCTTCATGATCGGGTCTATCATGCACACTCACTCACCCACCGTCAATCTCTGGGGCTGTCATTGGTCATTGGATGATCAGCTGTCTCGTCAGCCTATCATCGTTCTCCCCCCCTCTAAAATATGATTAGTTTAGTTCCTTCATGCTGGTGTTTCGTGCCCCCCTTTCACCTCCCCTTCCACCGCCCGTCTTAATCCATTGATTCTGCATCCATCTGGTCTCAACGTGCCCTCAGCTTCACCACAACCAGGGTCTGGACTCCATGGTGGGGGGGGGGGGTTATTCTGTCGGTGCTCAGAATTGACATTCTCTGAACACATCAAACCCCCCCCCCCCCCCCCACAGAGTCCAGGCACCAGAGACCTTCTGTCAGGTCACATGTCCACATTGTCTGTTGAAGAGAAGGAAAACACCTCTTTGTAGTTTGATTTTCATCCCCTGCTTATGGCCGCAACCTTCCCAGTGTTACGGTCTAAGTGAGTGACACGCCGCCTAAACACAAGATGATGATTTTTCAGCGTATGGTCTTGGTCTTGGTCTTGGGTTGGTCTTGTCTCGGTCTCGCCCTGCCTTGGTCTTGGGTTGGTCTTGTCTCGGTCTCGCCCTGCCTTGGTCTTGGGTTGGTCTTGTCTCGGTCTCGCCCTGCCTTGGTCTTGGTCTTGAATTGATCTCAATCCCTAAATGTCTTGGTCTTGTCTTGGAGCACTCTGGTGTCGGTTATGTCTTGGTCTCTGTTAGTGTGGTCTTGACTACAGCCCTAGCTCATGTGCCCTTGAGCAAGGCACCGAAACCCCACCCCCCACCCCCACCAGCTGTGTTCAGCCCTCTCACTCTCTCCGTTGTGCATGTGCACAGGATCCTGTTTGTGCATGTGTGTGTTTATTTCGGTCTCTGTGTGTGTGCAGCATGTTCAAAGGATATAAATCCAGGACAGTTAATGTAGTCCATATTTAATAAAAGTGTCATCAGCTAAACATGTATAAGCACACATTTCCAATCAATAGGGAATCAACACTTAGAGGAGAAGCAATAAAGGCCAAGATAACAGGAGGGGGCGGCCAATAGCAGAATGCCAAGAGACCAGAGCGGCTCGATGCTTAGGCCTGAAACACGGCAGCCAATTACCAACAATATTCTCCTGCTACACCACCATAACCTACTTGAACTAATCACAAGCATAATATACATATCCAGACACAGTAAATAACTTTCACACCATTGCTTCGCTGTCTGGGGAGCAATCAAGCCTTCATAAATACCTCTCCTATAGACACCAGATGTGATAACGCCCGCCTTGCTGCATTCCACCTCAGCAGCCGAGACTCTCAAGAAAACAACTTCCAAACAAACTATTTCAACTCTGCTATTGTGTGCCTAAAAAAAGTACTTTCCACCATTTCCTTCAATAAGAAACCAAACCTTAGAAGGTGCAGGTGGTTTCCTTGAGGATTTTATAGTAAAAGCTTAGAGTACCAGTGGGAATAAAAACCTCCGCACTCTTGTGATGCTGGAGCAGATCTCTGCAGCATGGAAAGCTCAGAAACGACAGTGAATGTGTTGTTGCATCAATGTTGCAAGAAGTCTGACTGTAAGGAAACAAAAGGTGTGTGCAACATCAGAATGGGGATCATCCTGATTCTAATGAGGACCCAGTTCCACATTCTTCAAAACCTTAAAGAAATCAATGACGCTTGAGTTTATCGATTCTGCGATCGGACCTTGTGGGTAACATTATATCTCCAGTCAAGTCACATCTTTTAAATCAAATCACTGGTGCACAGACATACTCTACACCCATTGTCTCTTACTGTCTCTGAATAAAGCTCAGACTGCTGGGGTCCAGGGGGATGGCAGGACTTGTAAAGATTGTCTATGATTCACCAAAGCAAAATATAACGAGGCAATGGGGGGGATACAACTGGTTTTCCACATACTGTGAGGAGGCCTTTTATGTTGTAGCTCACAGAGGTTTGATTTTACAGAGATAAGCCTCAGTAGGTGGACAGCGTCATTGATAAGTGTTTAAATGTGTCTGAACTGTTGAACCACAGAGTACCCGACAATTGTAAAAATGCAGCCAAAACACATTCTGTTTGCTAAACCCTCAGATTCAGTTACTGTCCAAATACTATTTCAGTCAGAAACAACACATATCTTGATGACTTCTTCTTTCGAGGTGATGTTTCCTGAGTCGAAGTCAGTGTGTGTGTTTGGGGGGGGGGGGTAACTAAACCCCACAGTTTGTTCCTGCAGCGCCCCCTGCAGGAACAAACTGGTGCCGTCACTCAGGCTTCATCCATTAATATTTGTCTATGATCGCATCGCACACAATCGCATGCTGGCCTTCACATAATCTCAGCTGGTAAACTAATGCATTGGCAGTGACCTTGTTTTGTGTGACTTCTATCTGTGACTGAGTACCGTTAAATGGGGCCCCGTTAGGGAGATTTATCTGTCATTGCATATTTTGTACATTTTGAGCCGCTGCTGTAAAGGCTGTCAGCCGTCGGAGGCCCCCTTCTGGCCTGGCGCCCCCAAGCAGTCGCCTGCTTTGACTGTTAACAAGCAGCACCTCTGTAAGTATAGAAGAATGAAGCTCTTACCTTTTTGATACCTTGTGGTTTAGCTTTGTTGAACTACATGTGCAGTTTAATCCACCTGCGAAACAATTTGCCATCTTAGTTACTGTAACAATGTTTGAGTTTTATCGCCATGTGGAAGGGGCTTCTTGGAGCAAACCTCTGGGGATGGATTAGAAAAAAGAAGAGCACCATCCTCTCTCTTTGGTCACATATTCAGAGACAGACAGAATACTCAGGACGGATCATTGCCTGAACTGAAAAAGCTCTCCTGGTGAACGGCAGCCTGTGAATGACAAACCTCTTGACATGAACACCAGGGAGAAAAAGTGACGAGCAGTTTGTCCTCTAAGGAATGAGAGAAAGAGCACGGATCTGTTTGAATTTGTATCACTGATGTTGAAAGGTCTATTCTTGGCCTCTCTTGAGGCAATTTTGGAGGAAAATAGGAGGCGTTGAACTCCGAGGTGAGAGAGGCGCTGTATAAAAAACTTTTAACACCTTCTCCCACAGAATGATTGCTGGCCTGCGAGTAAACCCAACCTTTGAAGATAATTGAATTTTCATCTTTTACTGTCGACTTCTCTCAGACGAGAACAATGCAGTGTTTGGTGTTTAAGCTGGCTTCTTGTTCCTCGTCATTTCTTTGATAGAGAATGGGATCAATTAGTGCCTGGAAGGATACCGGTTCATACCAAACACCGGTTTTTATTTCCTGTATGTTAGGAATTTTTAGAATACCTCATTACCGGTGAATAGCTGAACGTGTCGAGGGGTGCTGTGTACTCTGCTGAGAGGGGGCCGTAGAAGGAGCCACAGGTCAGATTTGAACCCAGACTGCCCGCTTGGAGGATCACAGCCTCCTCACTAACCACTATGCTACCGACGTCCCAATACAGTGTACATTTTGACGGCAGTTTCCAATGTTTGATGGGCACTACCTCCAAGTCAACCTCATCATTTAGTGGAGTACAGATACCTGTGATGACATTAAAATGTGTTCTTATACCAAAGGGTCAAAGGTCAACAGTATCTTAATAGTCCCCAAAGGGACATTTGTACTCCTCCTGACAGTAGAACCAGCTGTTAGAAACCAAACTCCTCGAGTAAGCTGTCACTCGTGTAGAAAAAAATGTAAGAGACTCCTCCTACCGCTGCCAAAAAAATAAAGAAACTCTTGCAGCTATATGCCTTGAAACCGGGAAAACTTGGATGGTAATAAAAGTTTTTTGTCCTATCGCCCAGCACTGGAATCAATATAATTATGATCTTTAAAAACACAAACAGCTATTTTCAGATAAATGTTGCTTCACAGGCAAAAGAACATTTGAAGGGATGAGAATAATTTGTAGAAGATTTGCTCACTTGATAAAACCCTCACATCCTCCGATGTACGCTGTAACTGTCCGTCCTCACATCATTTACTCATCTTCCTGCTGAACAGACTGAACAGACTGAACAGACTGAACAGACTGTACAGACTGAACAGAATGAACAGACTGAACAGACTTCCGTAGGTGAACCTGCGGAAGGATCATTACCGGTTTTGAGATCCCCGCACCCGAGGCCGCGTGGCCCCTCGGTGCTGGCGGCGGATATGTCAGAAAAACACATTTGTCTACAGACTGAACAGACAGAACAGACTGAACAGACAGAACAGACTGAACAGACTGAACAGACAGAACAGACTGAACAGACTGAACAGACTGTACAGACAGAACAGTCTGTACAGACTGAACAGACAGAACAGACAGAACAGACTGAACAGACTGAACAGACTGAACAGACTGTACAGACAGAACAGTCTGTACAGACTGAACAGACTGAACAGACAGAACAGACTGAACAGACTGAACAGACTGAACAGACTGAACAGTCTGTACAGACTGAACAGACTGAACAGACAGAACAGACTGAACAGACTGAACAGACAGAACAGACAGAACAGACTGAACAGACTGAACAGACAGAACAGACAGAACAGACTGAACAGACTGTACAGACAGAACAGATTGTACAGACAGAACAGACTGAACAGACAGAACAGACAGAACAGATTGTACAGACAGAACAGACTGAACAGACTGTACAGACAGAACAGACTGAACAGACTGAACAGACAGAACAGATTGTACAGACAGAACAGACTGAACAGACAGAACAGACTGAACAGACTGAACAGACTGTACAGACTGAACAGACAGAACAGACTGAACAGACTGAACAGACTGAACAGACTAAACAGACTGAACAGACAGAACAGACTAAACAGACTGAACAGACTGAACAGACTGAACAGACAGAACAGACTGAACAGACTGAACAGACTGTACAGACAGAACAGTCTGTACAGACTGAACAGACTGAACAGACAGAACAGACTGAACAGAGTGAACAGACAAAACAGACTGAACAGACTGAACAGACGCTGAGCCCTCCTCTCCTTAGAAATGCACTCACTGACATTTTAAAGTTTCTCTCTCTTCTTATCCTTGTTTTATTGTGTTTAATATTACTGTCTGATTCTCAACTGGATCTGATTTGGCATCGTGATATGCCGAGGAACGACAATAGATCTCCTTCAATTATCGAATATGGGGACAAAATAAAAACTCTCAAGAAGCTTTAGACAGTCAGATAAAAAAGTACAATAATATATGAGTCTCAAGTCTGTCTACAAACCCCCCAATGATGAGAAAAGTCCATCCTCTCCGTCTTTTGCCTGCTCCACTTTTCAGAAAATGTGTGCTCAAACAGGCCGTTTGGAGATTTTCCCTTCATGACATCACAAGGGGCAGTAGCCCCTCCCCCAGGTGGGTGACACTCCCACAGCTAGGTGTTTGTTCTGCCCTCTGAGTCTGCCTTCTCACCGTAAACAATAGGACATGGAGTGAGAAAGCACGAGCCACCCAAGCCCTTCCAGAGAGGGGGGCGTGGTCAGACACAGCTCATTATCATATTTAAAGGTGCAGACACAGAAACAGCCTGTTCTGAGCAGGGCTGAAATAGAGGGGTTTATAGACATGATCAAATACAGGATCAGAGTGGATTTAGAACAAGAAACTTCACACACATGTTTTGGGGAGCTCTGAGACTTATTTACACTGAAGAAGAGGAGGAGGATATGTGACCTTTAATTTTATAGTTGTACCGGGATGTTATTAAAGTACCTCTGCCTTTTCCTGCACGGCAAAAGAGTCTAACATGAAACTTTTAAAAAATAAGTAAGGCTTATAAATCAAAGGTGAGTGTGAGCAAGATGCACTGTCGTTAGTAAAAGTGACACTGTGTCACAGCCTCTGTTTCCTCCTTGTTGTCAAGTCTGAAACCAGAAATAAAGGGAAAAACCTGGGGGCCTGACGCGTACAACTCAGTGTAGATCCAAAGTTTAAACTCTGAGTACCCACAAAGGTAGAAATATGCATGGTAGTCATTTATGTCAGACTGATAAAGCTGGTATTAAACTTTGCCCCACCTCCTTCAGCTCTTTGTGAGTCCCAATTTATTTTTAGACTTTTGTTTTGTTGACTGAGAGCAGGTACCCAGTGGTCTCTGAGCTTCCTCTCACAGATGCATACTCGCTAACACTCTACATGACATCTACAGGATTTAACGTGAGGGGCGATATTGATAACATTTGAATCTGCAGGGTGGAAAGGTTATAGCAGCAGAACAGAAATCTATTTTAGAGTTCAAGCCTGAAATAGTAAGATCTGAGACCTGGACTGATGTGAGCCATCGTCCTAGTCTTAGTCAAGACTCTAGCAGGAGCTTTGTGGTTAACTTGAGAGATCTATGAAGACATCACTAAGGCAGTCAAGACTATAAGGAAAGATGCTTGTCTTAAAGGTCCAATCAGTAAGATGTGTAGTGAGTGAGATGATAAAGTGAGCTTACTATCTGATCAGACATTAAGGAAACATGCTATGTTGAAGTGCTGGCTTCTCTGACAACAATGCAGCAGCCAGTATGTCCTCCTTCTAACTTTAGATTCTGCTCCTGAATGCTCTGGATTTGTTTGGACCAGAGAAGGTAGGCGGTTTAAAGGCGACCGTTTTGGACGCCCCTCAGTTTGCCAGATATGAGAGCAGTTATCAGGTCAACAGGTGTTGCAGCGATGGAAGCGGTCAAGAGAAGTGGTTCAGATAGAAGTGATTGTACCCGACCTAAAAAGCCTCTGCATGTTTCTAATAAGCTCCACGAGCAGAAACGTGCTCAAACTAGGATCAATATTGGAGATGCTTTTGAAAAATGGAGAGAGGTTAGAACACAGAAAGGTTTACAGACCCATGCAGAGCTGGATAAACACTGAAGCTTCAGAGTCCACCACATGGTGACCTGTGTGAGCATCCACTCTAGAGAGGGGGGGGGGAGACAGCGCTTTATGATGTTTTACATTTTAAACAAAAGGCATGGTTGTATTCAAGTCACCAAAGACAAATGTAAGTCGAGTCAGAGTTGACTCCTCTCTACCGGAGTCCAAGAACATGTTCAACTGTGAGATCGGCAGACGACTGAGGCTCTTTCCAAGGAATCGTTGAAGATTCGACGATGTCCGCTTTTTCATGAATGCATGAAAGTTGTTTTCTCCAAACAGCTGGGCTCTTAACCTCACACATCTCGTCCACCATGTTGGCTGAAACATGCAAAGAGCAATAACAGCATTCATCTTTAAAGTCACATGCTTCTCTTGTGTGTCTCATACTGCAAATATAAATCCACTCAATCGTCTGTCCCTGAAGCTACAATAAACATATTTTAAAGTCTCAGAAGAGAGCAGGTGTTTCATGTTGTTCTTCAAACTGAGCGCTCTCCGTCACATCTCAGCGTTTCCTCCTCTGCGTGCTGCTTGATGGGAGTCGACCATGAAGTCGACTTTCATCTCCAATAATCAGCCTCTCCTCTCTCTCTCAGGGCTTTTCATATTGTGATGGAGGAGAAATTGCTGGATGATTTGTCATTACATTGTAATGGAAATCACCTTGTTGTTGTTTCTTCTCCATTTTCAGACCAAAAGAGTCCCATGAGAGGGAATCGTAGCGTCTGAGGAAATGCTATCCAGACGCTGAGTGCTATTAAGCTACCCTGGAAATAACACAGCGCTTTAATCTTCAGAAAAGTGCAGACAAAGTGGATAATTCTGCAGCCTTTAAAAATCTCTCTTTTTAGCTTTTAACATCCATAAACTTACTTCTTGAGAGAAGTGAAAGTTTGCTCAGATGAATACGATCTCAGAAACAACATAAAATAGAATCTGTGGGTTTTACTTCCAAGCTCCTCGGGCTGGACATTATCCTTGAGAGATTTCAGATTAAAACTTTAGTCTGACGGCCGAGTGTCATGTCGTGTCTCGTCATGGAGCCCAGACACCCGAGAAGAACCTCTGATCACAGCTACAAGTGACAAGATGTAAAATGTTGATGCAGACCACACAGTGGGTTGCAATCAATCAGTAACATCTGCTGCATGTAAATGCTCACAGAATCCCATTCTCAGTCCGGTTACTCAGGTAAACATGGTTTAGGTTGACACATGTAAACACCATAACTCAGAGTCAGCCGCTTCAGGCGCCCTGCAGTTACCTTAGAAAACATCCGACTGCTTTTACTTCCTGCTCTTGTAAGCTGCAGACACACACACACCAAGCTTTGTTGGTATATATGGCCCTGGTCAAAACGCCATTTCCTGCTTTTGTCAGCCATGATGAAAAGAAAAGAAGAGGAAGAAGCCAATGGAATCATCACAGAACGTTGTGTTTCCTTGCTCTTCATGACTTACTGATGTTCTAAAGTAACATTGTGTTCTCTAATTCTAATAAACTTATTGTGCAAAACTTCACAGAAATGAAATCGAGTGAGATGGATTCTCAAACAAGCAAAAAGTCGCTGAGCCGGCTGCTGCACACAAACGAGTTAGGGTGTCCTCATTGAGCAAAACGGAAACTGTTTGATGCTCATTTGGTCACTCACCCTTGTTACATCCTGAACAGAAAGGAATCAATCTGATAAGCTGGAGATACGTGAGGCGGCTTGAGGTAGTTGGATTCAGATTAAAAAAGTCACCCCCCGTAAAGTGTGTGCCGAAAAAGACGCTAACTAATCAGACCACAATCGTTTTTTTAACCAGGCTGTAAACATGTTAATGTTAATTGCTGTAAAACGGACATTTTAATATGGGGTGCATATAGGACTTCTGGGTCTTTTAGAGTATCTACAATTTGCAAATGCTGAGAAAATTTAAACTAAACTGATTTATTTTACTGGTAATTGATAAATATTGACCCTTATTTGTAAAAACAGTAAAAAAAAAAAAAAAAAAGAAGTTCATCCGCCCATCCATGTTGCGTTACTGTCCGGTGTGCATGCTGTAGCCTCACTGGGGATCCACCGGGCGCTGCAGAGTCTGAGTCTCTTTATGTAACTTGCAGTGAGATGTATGTAGCCACAAATAAATGTGAAGCGTGCATATCCCCCCCCTCCATCTGCTTTGAACATGAGCATAAAAGACTATTGATGGACAGCTTGTGTATAATAGCAGAGAGCCGCTCGGCCCGTGTTCAGTGCAGCTCTGACTCATCAGCTGTGAGCAACAGTGAGGCCTTCATGTTGTTTGCTGACAGGAGCTTAAACATCAATAGAGAGCGGCTTAATGAGCGAGTTGGATTTGTTTTTCTCATGTTGATGGCTTTTGTCTGACGTAGTTTAGGTTGATCTGAGCTCTTAATTTATGTTTTATTTCGTTTGTGTTAGTTGGATAATTTCGTCATGGTTGCATTTGTTTGCGATAATATCCCTCGAAAAAGTCTTCTGTACATCTTAAAGCAACAATCTGTAACTTTTCCACCTTTAAAAAGTCGTTTTAAAGGCCTTTTTAATAGCACAATAGCATGCAGTCTCTCTCATGTCCACAGAGTGGCCCTATTTCCTGTTTTCACCACTATGTAACTTTGGCATCGGGCCGAGGTCATCTCATGAGTCTTGTGTACTGCTTTATGGCACCAGTTCACACAGCAGCCTTCAGCTACAAAGCAGCCAGTTAGCCGTCTCTGTACTGTTTGATACAACGGCTGAGGTTAAGAGAAAAAGAGAGTTAGCCAGCGAGAAGCGAAGTGTAAATCTACAGATATTATTCAGAACAGAGGTGTGAAACTAGGCCTAGTTCAGAAAAAGCTTATGCAATACTTATTTTCACCAATCCTAATTCCACCATAGATATTGTTTAAAATGAATCCTTTACCACTTAGTTACCATTCCTGTCACACTTAGAAAACCTGTAGGCAGCGTTCACTGGATTGTAGCCGGTTGACCATATATGTGCAGCTGCGCCGGCCGTCCTGGCTGTTTTTTGAGTCTTGGACATACTATCCATTGGAGGAGCGTGTCATAATATTGTGGATATTCTATTCTCCGTAGGAAGAAATCTTTGCCCGGGCTGTTATTCCTGTGTCACAGAGAGCGAATAGTACCGGAGGCAACATATCAACACCGTCAGAGGAGGTTAGTTTCTTCTTGGCCAAAAAGGTTTGAGTTCAGGGTGAGGCCTCACTCAGGACCGTTTTTAGTTTGAATCAATGAGTTTGGGATGGAGAGAGGACTCACGCTACGGGAGTTAAACGAACTGTACAAATGTTGTTTTGACCAGTTTGAACTGAATTGAAAAGAGTTGGTCTGCTGAATTGTGTTTGAGTCTGCAAAGGATAATTTATGTTGTTTGTACTTTTGCCTCGGTGGACGGTTTCTGCTTTGCTGGGTCTGCCGGTTTTGAATAAATGTCTTGGACAGTGTTGGCTCAGTTTTCCTGTCGTATTCTCATTTATAAAGGGCGTTGGATATTCTATTGGAAAAGGGGGTCTCTTGCGTGCCATATAGCTGGTGACCCCTTGGGGTGGGTTGAAAAAAGAAGAAGTCTACTGGCATCACCAAACATTTAGTGAAATAAATTCAAGATGCAATTCGAGGTAAAATAAGAACAAGATTAAAAATTTAGCTAAGGTTTAAAAAAAATACTCTCCCTGTTATTAAATATTTATTTGGGAAGTGCCCCTCATTATAAAAAATACATTTCAGGCCCTGGAGAAGACATTTGTTATATTTTAAGAACATTGATAGACAAACGTCAGCTCTGAGGTGAACTCCTGCTCTCTGCGACTCCTCTGGGGACTCGTGCTCTTATTCATAGAAGTCAGACTCAGTATGGAAGAAGAAAAAAAACCTTGCAGTGTGTGGAATCAGCACACCAACGTGCCTCAGGTGTTTACATCGACTTACACCTCTTTATCACAACGAGTGTGTTGTAGGTGTTAATAAATTTATACAGTTTGGGAGTAGTTCCAGAGTCAGTCAGCGGACACGCTTTAATTCTTTATGTTGTGGACTTTTCAGGGCTTCAGTTGTTTAGGATCGAGACATGAGTGATTTTATTTCCTTTGATATTAAAGATGCAACAGGCACCACTTCGTTATCTGAAATCTACCCAGGCTATGAGCATGACAGACAGAGAGAGGGATCTGCGGGAGGTAAATTAGAAAATGAGCTAAAAAAAACAAGAACATCCAACCATCCATCCTTCCAACCATCCATCCATCCATCCGTCTTTCTGTCCATCCATCCATCCATCCATCCATCCATCTGTCCATCCATCCATCCATCCATCCATCTGTCCATCCATCCATCTATCCATCCATCCATCTGTCCATCCATCCATCCATCCATCTGTCCATCCATCCAACTGTCCATCCATCCATCCATCCATCCATCCAACTGTCCAGCCATCCATCCATCCATCCACCCGTCTGTCTGTCTGTCCATCCATCCATCCATCCATCCATCCAACTGTCCATCCATCCATCCGTCTGTCTGTCCATCCATCAATCTATCTAACTGTCCGTCCATCCATCCATCCGTCTGTCTGTCCATCCATCCATCCAACTGTCCATCCATCCATCCATCCATCCATCCATCCATCCATCCATCTGTCCATCCATCTATCCATCCATCCATCCATCCGCCTGTCCGTCTGTCCATCCATCAATCTATCCAACTGTCCATCCATCCGTCTGTCCATCCATCCATCCATCCATCCATCCATCCAACTGTCCAGCCATCCATCCATCCACCCGTCTGTCTGTCCATCCATCCATCCATCCATCCAACTGTCCGTCCATCCATCCATCCATCCATCCAACTGTCCATCCGTCCATCCATCCATCCACCCGTCCGTCTGTCCATCCATCAATCTATCTAACTGTCCATCCATCCATCCATCCATCCATCCATCCATCCATCCATCCATCCATCCAACTGTCAATCAATACAACCATCCATCCAGCCACCTATCTGTTTGTCTCCACTTATCCGAGGTCGGGTTGTGGTGGCAGTATAGGCATAGTAAATCAACCCAGACTTCCCTCTCCCCTGCTAAGTTTTCCAGCTCCTCCTGGGATGGGATGTATAATCCCTCCAGAGAACATCGGGTTTACCCCCGGTGGTCTCATCCCAGTTGGGCTTGCACGGGAAAAACCTCCAAAGAAATGCAAACACCCACTTCTCCAAAGCTTTACGCCCATTATCATCATTAACTGACCTTAGGTCAACGACAGGTTCAATCAGAACGTTTCCACTTTAATGAAGTCCAGCTCAAGCCAAGATATGCAAAATTTAGAGGTGAAGAATCACACCAGAGTACATTTACTTTGGATAATTCAAGGTCGGGTTACGGTTGCAGTAGGCGAAGTAAGTCAACCTCCTGGGGGATCCCGAGGCGTTCAGAGGCCAGAAGTGATATATTATTCCTCCAGCAAACTCTGGGTCTACCCCCGGGGTCTGCAAAGTTTAAAGGTCCTGATTCAGGCCAGACAACATTTTCTTTGGGCAGCCCACAAAAAAGGTGTCAATTCAAAGCTTGATTTTTTGATTTTCAAATTTAGCATCCACAAATGACCTTAATATTTTAGTTCTAGTTTATGCAACAAGAAACATCTTGCTGTGCCTGCTTTTAGTAAAATGTCCCCTCTCCTCTCTGAGTGTACAACAGCATTTTCAGTCATAGAATAAATCATGCACTGTTGACTGTCACAGTTAAACGGCTTTTCTCTATCATCTGTCTAATAATCAGCTCAAACATAAAGATTCCAGCAGATATTCAATCTTTACATGTTGACCTTCTACAAATATTGTTCTGTGAGCTCCAAACAGAAGTCATTGAAATGAAGAATTAATGATTATTACATTATTACACAAATCTATCTGTTTGAACTGGCGGTGAACCATGGGCTCAGTCTTATGACTCACAATAACACAAAGCCTTTGTACTATATTATGCAATGATGAGGGCCTTTCAGATAGGATGTCGTGTGCGCTTGCTTGCCGCGGGGTAGGGCGCAGAGCAGGAGGGGGAGCGCATATATCTGCAAATCATTGATGCAAGTTACTAAAATTGACCAAAATTATTGTTGAGAAAGTAGCTTCTGCTACAGCACAATGTATCTGTCAAATATTAAGAAGAAAGCTCTGACCTTTCTTCTGCTGAGGAGGAGGAGACGAGCAGCAAAGAAGAAGAGGGCGTGTGTTCATGAAATCCTCAGGACACGACAGGATGTGTTCAGGTTTGTTCAGTAAGTGAGAAGCTTGAGTCCCGCTGGCTGTGTTGTTGTCAGAGCCGTGTTTACATGGACGGGACGGCCGGCTCCTCCCCTTGTGTATAAAAGCTGTTTTAGTCAAGAACTAGAGAGAAGAAGAAGAACATACTCACTGATTATTTGGATGTTAGTAAGAGTTTTTAGATCACGCTCATTCTGTGTCAGTTTACATGAAATGTGAAGCTACGAGCTAACTAAAGAGCGCTAACATTAGCATGCTAACACAACAATGTGAAGCTACGAGCTAACTAAAGAGGGCAAACATTAGCATGTTAACACAACAATGCAGGACACAGGTGATGCAGCTCAAGAAGAGGACTATTTTGTCCCCCGCCTGTGCTTGACTCCTTCGTGCGGACACAAGTGGAGGGGGGTTGGAGGTGTGTCTCTGGAGGAGAGCGGAGGCTTCAGGATGGAGGAGGCGTGGCCAAAACAGAAGTTTGTTTTGGTTTCATGCTGGCGCTCAAGGGCGACATCTACTGGATCAAAAAGTAATCAAGATTTACCGACAATAAGAAGGTACAAATATTCCTCTCTCTACCTCCAGTAAAATCAATGTGCTGCCATTTGTTTTTGCTGTAATAAGCCACACAGCCCTGAAACAGATAACCGCACATTACAACATGCTGATTAGCTTTTGTCAGTGTTTCCGTTCTACTGTGACTTTGGAGAGATTTGGTGTCTTTTTTTTTTGGTACTGCATTACATAACACGCCACTCAAAGTCACACCTCTAGGAACAAAAGGACTCTCTCCTCGGAAATATTCTTTAAAAGTGCTTTACTTCAGCTTGTAAACTTTGACACATATACGTCTTCTGATTTAGGGCGTCTTCAGCAGCTTTTACGTCGCCAGTCGTTTTCTCTGAGGTCGGGTAATTCCACTTTTTACAGTGCATCCCAGCTTCAGTACATGAATCCTGCTCTTATCAGCCAAGTTATTGTGGTTTTCAGTAAGTGCACCGTGGAAAACTTTTAACCTGAAATACCTCCACAGGTGTGAAATGTATTAGCGTTAACGCTGGTAAATTAACGTTTGAGATCATTTAGCTGCATCTGTAGAAACACCACAAGGTTTAATCATGTCGCTCCACTTGTTCATTCTCCACCTTTCCTCCTTCGACTCCATCCATGTGTGTTGGAGCCGCTGTCAGAGGGGGCTGCACCAAGCAGCAACCTCAGGTGTTGATACATGAAGCCAATGCTGAAGTGCAAAATCCTGCAGTTCCTGGAGTGTCCACTAGAGGCTGGCTGCAGAAGTACAGGAAGTCACATACACAGCCATTCTAAATAGCCTGTTTTTACAGCAGAGGTTAACATGTTTACAGCCTGGTTCAAAAAACCAAATAGGTGTGATTAGCTCATGTCTGGATGGACACACACTGTACGGGGGGTGAATGTTTTGATGACTCATCAGTTTTGATTTGATGAAGGATAAGAGTTATTCACAATAAGGCGTGTAGCTGACCTGATTGACAGGTGGGCGCGGTGTAACGGTTTGTCAGGAGGTTTAAAACCCGCCTCAGCTCCAGCTCTCAGCCTGTCGTTAGGTTGACTGAAAGTTAGACTGAGACAGCATTTCCAGCATGGAGACCGCCATCGATGGGACTCCAGCGCCCCCTGCAGGACAGGTGAATGTCATTCAGGCTTTAAACGTTCATATTTACTGTCTATGGGCTGAAGCCAGAGTGTGCTTAAAGTAGGAGGGGTTTAGATTTGAACTGAGGAACATTAAAGATGCAATATATATCTCAGACAGAAAAAAATATCGCTACGTAATTTATTTTTCTGATATTGTTCAGGACCAGTCTGCAGATTGGCTTTTGCATTTATGTTAAAAATATGATATGTAGGCAGTTTTAAAACGGTTAGTTTTTTTCTCAGCGCAGTTTGAACGGTTAATCAGTCTACCATCAAATAAATCAGTGTACAAAAACTACAAACATGGCCGTGCTTTTATTTAATGTAAACATTCGACTGATGAAGATCAAAGCAGGATGAAAACAGTGATCCGAAGATAATTTTATTGTGTGCAGGCTTTCCTTTTTTTCATTGACAGACTAGTCGCTCTTCAGAGACCGTCTTTGTGAGCTTTAATGACATGTTTGTTGTTGGGCTCAGTCGTCTACTTACGTCACTCGATGCAGCTGCTGGGAGTTTCATCGATTAACCGTTCCCTAAATACCACCCAGGGATTCTTTCATGAGATACATTTTCATTGTGCTGCAGAAATACGTACAGTATTCCTCTCACCCCTGACTGCACATGCTCATGAAGGTAACGAGGCACACTTTAACTCCCATGTTGCAGCTACATTGCAACATCACATGCATCTCCTGCTTTCCTCTCCTCAACACCTCCTTATTTCCTTTGCATGATTATTGCAGGTGAATTGCAAACTTGAATGTAATCACAATAATACTCACAGTGTGGCCTCTTCTATCGCTGGTCTCAGTTGTTAGATTGCGAAGTGTGCAAAATCCGCCATGAAGGCATTTTCACCAGATGGTTCCTTGAGTGTGATGTTCATTTTAGACCTTTTCACTGCATGATGATAGAAACATATTTTGCATGCGGTGGCACAGAAACAATTCCCTTTCTGCCTGTTCTCCTCAATGTCTGTCCTCACACACACAAACGCACAGAGAGGTCAATGTCGGCTCTGTGCGAGTCTGCGCTCAGGGGTCAGAGGTCTCTGGATTTAAAACCAGCAACACAAGAGGAGACTTTGAAATGAACTAAGATGGAGGGGTATTGAGAGCTGCTGCTCCGCTGAGAAGTGTTTCAGGTTGTTAGTGTCAACTCAGTCAACTTAACACTGGGGAAGGTTTTTTTTTTCATGTGAGTTCAAGTACGCTGTGTTGCCTCTGCGCTCTCTACCTGTGACCTCTCTCTTCTCTCCGTCTCTGATGCACACACACATCAACACACACTGCCTCACAGTAGTCGTCTGTGTTTGCCTGCTGCATTGAGCATTAGGTGAGGTGTGTGTGTGTGTGTGTGTGTGTGTGTGTGTGTGTGTGTGTGTGTGTGTGTGTGTACAGTACATGCAGGGGTCACAGAAAGCCTCCTGGGGGATTGGGCTGATAATCCTCACATACTGTTATAGTTGATAACTGACGTGGAGCACTGAGTTGCACTGTAGCCGATGGCCAGCGGGGTTTTTAAAAGTCACAAAGTCAAGAGTTGTTGCAGAGGCTTCTCCGTGCTTCTATTCCTCGAAGAGACGTTTAAAAAATACTCTGTCTGATTTACACTCAGGGACAAACCTCTAGTTCTCATGTGATCTTGTATTTCTCCTGTGATCTTTCTGAATAATGTAAAGATTTTCAACTAGAAGCGCTTTGGGGAAAAAAATGACACTTGGCACTGTGCCTGTTCTCCAACCGGCCGCCTGCTGCTTGCAAACGCTCTCTCCTCTTTGGGAACAGTTGAAAAAAGAAGCTCAGAGATAAAAGCGTCAGGTGGACTCAGGCCCTAAAAGCAGGAGCAGAGCGCGAGGGGTTACGATGGTCTTTGTGATTTATTCAAAGATTTTGCCCAATTTCTTGACGGCCGATCCATTCCCATTAAAACACGACGGTAGGTTTCTTTTTGATATCAATACTACCTTTCCAGGGCAGGAAATATTTTAAACATGACTGAGTGAGTCGAGTTAATTAGCCACATGGAAAACTGCAGCATCCTCACAAAACGCTTTGTTCAGAGGAAGTCATGCTCAGCGGATCTGTCTGAGGTTTGGCCGTCATCACAAACGTCCGAGGCCTGAAACCATCTGTGGGTCGGGGAATAATCATTTACTTCCATCTGTGTGTGAGTCTGTGTATCCGACTATTTCTTCCATCCATCCATCCATTTCATTATTCATCTGCTTACCGTGCTTGTCTTTCGTACCCTTTCTCTTTTTTCTTTTAATATAATTATCTTGATCAATCCTCGCCTTAAAAAACGCCACCAAAGCCTTTTACTGTTTTTGGTCTTTTTCACAGATGACGTCCGGTGGAGCTGTTAGCGCTGCATCAGACTGACAGATTTTCTCAGGGTACAAGTAGTTGGAAGTTCTGACTCCTTGCACGTTAAAGATTTGTTATTATAACTATCACTCTGTTCGATTGTTAAAATAGAATTTCTTAAAACTGTGATGCAAACTGAATATTAGCAATATTTTCATATATTAACAAATTCTAAGGCCTGGCTCAGACTGCAGGATCATTGGGACGATTTGAGGTTTTCGATTTCTTCCTTACAAATCATAGAGGTGTTCTAGACTCGACGCTGCTCTGAACCGATTATCTTGTAGCGCGAGTCGTATAAAAATCCGATCTCAACCTCCTCGTCTGTGTCAGCCCGATTTATTTAAAAAAAAATCTTAAATGATTACATCATGAAAGGATCTGGAGGAAGTCGTGTGTGACTACAATAACCATGAGGGACGATAAGAGGACGGTAATAGGTGGACAGTAGTGGTGACCGGTGGCAGGACCCGCAGAGGTGTCTGACAGTTACAGTCTGACCTCCAGTTCTCACTGAAGAACAGACGATCCATGTCTTACTCGTCTCCTCAGACATTTCTCGAACCAAACTCGTTTTGTCCTCTCTGCACAAAGCATTGACTCCATTGTTTACCTGAGGTCATGTGAGGAAATCAGGAAGGATCTTAAAACTCTGAGCCTGAGTCTGAGCCGCAGGTTTGAGTAATTTTTATTTCCTCATGTGTCACAGAACCACAGACAAAAGGACTTTGCATTTGGAAAACGAGGCTTAGGTCATAGTTATTTACTAATTTGGTTGAAAGGATGTCTCGTGTGTGTGCACAGCTGATCGTTTATTTTTCCATCTGCAGAGGAGAATAATCCTGTCTTTGTGTCAGGGCTTCATTTTCTGACCCCGGTGCACACAATGATTATCACCTGGTATAATGGAAAGCAACCTCAGTCGAAACAAAGGATAAACGACCACAGCCATTATGACATCCCACATGGGTTTAATAGACGGAGCAGAGTTGTCAGTCTGCTTTGAAGACATCCTGTGCAGTGTGGTGTGAATGCTATCATCGTGTACAGACACTATTACACCCCAGAGGCAGAGACCTCCTCAGCATGTCTCCACAACCTGCAGAATTATACTTCAACAAACACCTTTTTGTGAGATAGAGCATATGAAAGGCTCCGATAGAGGAGAGGAGAGATAAGGGGGAGCCTATTTTTAAGTTTAAAGCCCCTGCAGGAGCTGGTGGTGGGAGGGGGGGGGGGGGCGGTTTATTCTGGGTACCATCCTTTCTTCCCAAACTTACTATGTCAAGTATACAATCCGTTTATCTCCAAACCATCACACACATGGAAAATAGAGAGCACTGAGGGATTGACTCTGTAAGACTGCTCCTGGTATTAGCGGAAGGGCAACACATGCTGCAGCGGGATCGTCCTGAGCCAAAGAAGAGGCCGCTTCACAAAGGACTGTCCCACTTTCTGCATTAATTATAAGTTTTCAATGTGGAATAAAAATAACACTCAAGGCTGCAGTTAATGATATGCTGATTCATTTTTTGGCAATTAATTAGATGTAAAGGAGCAATATGTAACTCTAACAATTCTAAACATAGAGAGCTGTCCCCCCCCCCCCCCCCCCCCTCTGTAGAGTGGATGCTCACTCAGGTCACCATGTGGTGGACTCTGAAGCTTCAGTGTTTATCCAGCTCTGCATGGGTCTGTAAACCTTTCTGTGTTCTAACCTCTCTCCATTTTTCAAAAGCATCTCCAATATTGATCCTAGTTTGAGCACGTTTCTGCTCGTGGAGCTTATTAGAAACATGCAGAGGCTTTTTAGGTCGGGTACAATCACTTCTATCTGAACCACTTCTCTTGACCACTTCCATCGCTGCAACACCTGTTGACCTGATAACTGCTCTCATATCTGACAAACAGAGGGGCGTCCAAAACGGTCGCCTTTAAACCGCCTACCTTCTCTGGTCCAAACAAATCCAGAGCATTCAGGAGCAGAATCTAAAGTTAGAAGGAGGACATACTGGCTGCTGCATTGTTGTCAGAGAAGCCAGCACTTCAACATAGCATGTTTCCTTAATGATCAGATAGTAAGATACCTTTATCATCTCACTCTCTACACATCTCTCTGATTGGACCTTCAAAGAAAAAGGACTATGACTGAATGTCATCGTAGTGTTTGACTCAAAACAACAATATGACCAGACATTAAAAAGGAGTCTTTAAACATAATGGCTCCTCTATAACAGAGCTGGTAGCTTTAATATTATGTAAGAAGACGCACACAGGTGTGTATGATGTGTATGTGTGCAGAGGTTCTTTGGCATAAATTAGGCAAGACATATCAATTTCCCAGGCAGCTAATTGGACATGGATCTCTGCTACGGTTGGTCAAAACCCCCTGAAGCTCTGAACTCATTTGTTGGGATGCAGAGCACCTTATCGAGGTCATAGAGTGGAAAATCTCCCTCCTCCCTCCTCGCTTCTCCCAACACCAGACTCATGCTTCAGACTTTGGACGGCTGCTTGATGATTCTCTGATACGTCTCCGTCTTACATTAGATTTACCTCGTCATTACAGTACCGGGTTACTTTTGTTGTCGGAGCTTAGAGCAACAACACACCTCCCAAACTTTGAAATCTGAAGAGTATAGTAAGTAGCAGATTAAGTCCTTGAAGAATAGTTTCTCTTTGCCCTGTCATTAAGAATTGCACCTTTGAATAAAGGTTACAGACTCGGTAACACGTGACACCATTTCATCTTTTTTTTTCCACAGTTTGAACAGAAATGCAGAGGTGGCCTTTTGTGCGAGGTCCGCCTCGTCCGTCGGTTTATGTAACCGCCATTTGAAGGAAATATCACTCTGTGGATTCAGCGAGGCTGAGCCTTTGTAATCCTCCGCACAGATACTTTTACAAATCCTGTATTTAATTAGATTTCCCCATTTAGTCATTTGCAGTCAGAGGCCTAATTCCCGCATAATGCCGACAGTGAGAGTGTGTTCCTGGCAAGCCGCTGGATTGGGTCCTGTGTTCTACTTCAGTGTGTAACGGTCCAAGGAGTTCACTTTCACCTCACATATCCTTTTCGGTTTCCCCTCCGAGCTGAGCAGCACAGCGGCTGGCTTAGCGAAGGTTTTATTTTCTTCATCAGAAGATCAGTGTCCAACAGGGTCAGAAACCAGGGAGAGAGAGAGAGTTGGGGAGTCGGAGAAAGCTGTCACGGGTCGGATTCCAACCCGGGCTGCTTACCCAAATTTCCACAGTCCGTCAGCGCAGCACACTACACCGCCGTTCACTGCCACTCAATGCTCGTGTTTCCACAGCGAGCGCCGCTCTGTTTAAATACGCTCCATGTCTATTTTCAACAGAGCTCGCTGCAAACAGGCGTCAAGCTGTACAGAATAGAGCGACCCGGTACCTTTGATCACAGGTACCATGAAGTGTCTCTTTATTCTTACATGATAGTAAGCGTTTAGACTGTAAAGTAATGACTAATATCCATTACCAAGGTATTTGTAGACATCGTTTCCCCTGTTAAGGTTAGTTTCCTCCTGCAGTGACTCAATCCTCCGTCCGTCTGTGTCTTCAAACTCGTTTAACAGCAGTTAGAGGCGCAGTGAGACGCCCTGAAGAACGACTCCAACGTCACCGCAGAAAGGTTAGAAGTTAAACCGCTGCGGGAACCAAAGTAAACAACATTTCAGCTGGTGTTATGTCTCTCTCTTTAGCCTCACTTCTTCAGGTCGTTTCAGGTCCTGTAGCACCGCGGCGAAGGCTAAACAATGCTGACACATCACTTTAAAATCCGGCCCTCCAGCCGTGTCGAGTGTTCCCGAGAAATGCCTCAGAGATACTCAAAGCTCTTTAAATTACCCTCAGAGTTTTTTTTCTGAGGAGTGGAGATTTTAGGTGGAATATATTACACTTTTAAATTAAAATGACAGAAGATGCAAAATGAAAAGTAACCGTCTCTGTTTACATTTGACAGTTTTAGATGATTCTGCATCAGTATCATCACATACAGAAATGTGTGCATCATCTTGTTTTCAAAAAGTGTTGAATGTACCCTCCCCCCTTGGGTGCCGGATAGCTTAGTGGTTATGTTGTGCGCCACATGTACAGAGGCCTCATCTCTGCAGCGTGCATGCAGGTTTAAATCCTGCATGTCGTCCCTCTCTCTCTCCTACCAACATTTCCTGTCTCTCTTCCACCGTCCTGTGCAGGAAATGCAAAAAGGCCACCAAAAATAATAACTTAAATCAATCCCCCCTGTAGGCTTCACAGTGGTGTAGTGGATTAGACCAGGGGTTCCCAAATGTTTCATCCCGCGACCCCCAAAATAACGATGCGAGAGACCGGGGACCCCCTCTGTCCCTGGAAGTGGTTAAAACATAAAGTTGCACACAGAAGCACGCACTAATGGACCTATCCAAACACTGACATTAGAACAACACTAAACAATACAGCAGCCTAAATTAATTGAAGAACATTTTTGTATGTAATTTCACAATAATGTGTAAAATATGTAATTTCAAGTCATTTACGGTTTCTATTTGTTTTTGGACGGCATCTCGCGACCTCCCTCCCAGGGGGTCCCGACCCCCACTTTGGGAACCACTGGCTTAGACTGCCGCCTCCCAGCCAAGAGGCTGAGGGGTCGAATGTTTAGCTCTGTCATGAACACCTACACACTTAATGACATCGATCATGAGGATGATGATATTTAGGACGGTTTTGTTGCTGATTAGACACATCAAAGAAAAATGTCTGTATGTTTGTAGACTTCATCCTGGCGGTGGTGTAAGGAGACAGATTCTCCCCTAAATGTCTGTAAACATCACTGAAGGGACGTTCTGCTGGGGACTTTGCTGTGATTGAAACATTGTCCCGTGTGCTGTATGAGGGGCACAAGTTCCCAAATCTCACTTGATGTAAACATGCGTCATTTTGAAGAGATGAAAAATCAAAAAGCCACAGAGTGTTGGACGCTCTTCTTGCCCTCCAGACCTCTGCGACAGTCACCTGACTGAAAGCTATCAATATGCATTCTGGTAACCCCCAGGGACTCGTGTCTGATGATGAAGATGATGATGATGATGCAGCCTCCATTGTTTACAATCCGACTAAAGCAACATGAGAACAGAGAATGGAGCTGGAGCTGAAGGAAGACCCCACGTCGTGATCCCCCTGAATGTTCAAGTGACCGCTTCGGGTGTGCGTATGTGCAGCCTCATCCTCGTTAGTGTCTCGTTAGTTTTAGACAGAGTCCGAGGCTGTCACCTGAAACGCTCACCCCCGCCTTTCAATGACGACAGAGTGTCAGCTGTCATATTACACACACTCTTTTTATGCACACTGTTGAACTGGTTTCATTGATTTTCTGACAAACTGTAAGGTTTAATTATACCTCGTGGTCCTAAAGGCGCTGCTGATCACATCATTACACGGAGGATTCAGAGAGTCAACAGCTACCCGGGCTCTATTTAAAAGAACGTCTGAAGTCATCTGAAGACCGAGCTGCTCGATAAAATTGATTGAACATAAGCTGCGGTAAATATTTCCTGGAAGCAAATAAAGGTATTTATCAGAATGTTTTTAGTTAGATATTAAGCACAGTTTTATTTATCAAGGCTCATGAATTTATGATGTTCTGAAGACTTGTGTACCTTTAAAGTCCCTCCAGCTGTCAGACATTATCCTTCATGCAGATTATCCTCCTTTAAATACCTGAAGATATTGTCATCTGGAACACTATTGGGCACTATATATGATGCAGTAAGATTTAAAGTGGATCAACATTTAAAAGAGCAACATGCAACTTTGACACCTAGTGTTTAAAATGGGTACTGCAGTCCAAATTCAAACATTGTAGAGAGCTGTCTCCCCCCCCTCCTCTCTAGAGTGGATGCTCACTCAGGTCACCATGTGGTGGACTCTGAAGCTTCAGTGTTTATCCAGCTCTGCATGGGTCTGTAAACCTTTCTGTGTTCTAACCTCTCTCCATTTTTCAAAAGCATCTCCAATATTGATCCTAGTTTGAGCACGTTTCTGCTCGTGGAGCTTATTAGAAACATGCAGAGGCTTTTTAGGTCGGGTACAATCACTTCTATCTGAACCACTTCTCTTGACCGCTTCCATCGCTGCAACACCTGTTGACCTGATAACTGCTCTCATATCTGGTAAACCGAGGGGCGTCCAAAACGGCTGTGTGGGGGGGTTTCTTAAAAGCGCCTACCTTCTCTGGTCCAAACAAATCCAGAGCATTCAGGAGCAGAATCTAAAGTTAGAAGGAGGACATGTTTTACAGACAGTCTGGCGGACTTCCTATGATCATATCATATTGAAAATGGAAAAAGCTGTTTGACATTACATTTTAAAAGTCGGCATTTCCTACATGTACCAGGATGCATTGCACCTCAGTGAGTGGGTGAGTTGCATCTCACCCAGGATGCAACTCACTGCTTCAGCAGGTAGCCGAGAGTGTCCCGCCTACACAGAGTGATTGACATCCGAACAGATGCCCTGATATTCCCCTCCAGGCTTCTATACTGTACCTTCATCATCTCAGCTATTATTAGCTTTAGCCATAATTTATTATTGATTTCAGGGGTTTAGCCGCTCTCCCCTCAAATCCATGACGTCTTTAGTCCAATCGTATTTGAAAGATTAAGCCCCCGGTGCAGCTCTGTCAATACGGCCCTGCAGAAGCTGTGAAACAACGGGGACATTTTCAAACCATCAATGCCACAGGTTTTCATTTCTCTACACATCGTGCCATGGCGTACTTGAACAGTGATTTTATCTCAAGGTCTCCTATTGATAGTTCCCTCTTTCAAACCGATAGCCTGAATAGAAAGTCGTTTCTGCTCCGTTAATAACGAACAGAGCAGATTCAGACATTCCTGGACGCACCTGCTTAAAGGGCAAATTTACTCTCCCCGTCAGCTAATAGACCTGAACATTTCTGATTTTGAAGGCTGTTGAGAGATAACCTTTAAACGTGGTGGGTTGCTCCTGATGAAACAGACTTTGCAGGGAGAGTTAAAGGTACATACGTCTGCTGTTTAGTAATTGGATTCATACCGCAGGCTTGAAGAAACAATGTGCATCAGACAACGTGCAGACAAAAGGCCCTCCTGTGTTCTAAAGATAAGTCCAAACAGAGAATGGATTCCTCCGCTGCTCGGTGTTTAAAGAGGACTTTAATTCCCGTTCTAGGGAAAGGTTGTCTCATTATCTCTCACTTCACTTAATTCATCTGCAGTCTTTTGTTTGAAGGTTGATCTATTAGACGAGACAGAACCAGAGCTTTGTTTGCAAAACATACAGCACGGACACCAATTTCCCCCTCAGACGTGCTCAGCTGATTCATCCCTGTCACTAAAATATTCATTGCAAACAATCAATGCAATGACTCATAGCGCAGTGGAGGAGAAAGAGGTACATCTCTACTCGGCAGTCTGACACTCAGCTGGAGGATTTATGGATAATAAAGGCATATAGTTCTATTCATAACGTCTAAAACAAACGGCTTGTGTTGAACATGTAGAGGGTTGCTGAAATGTATATTTCCTCCTCCTGCAGAAACAGGAGATTTCCTGGAGTCCTCTGCACCCGACCATAGATGCTCTTAAAGTGTCATCACCTCATTTAACCCCTCGTTTATTTCTGAGGAAATCATTGGGGCATAATCACTTCTGTCACGATTTAATGCATGCATCAACATGAGGTGACGAAAACACTGAATGCATTCGATTAACCAGAGAATTTAGTCTTTCCAAGAAACTCTCCTTACGTCCACTAGTATTACCTGTAGATGAAATAATCTGAGACTAAAACAACAACCTCTAAAACCTGAGTAATGTTTGAAAACCATCTCCCAAAACCTTCAGAAAACCTGCACATATTTTCAACATCTCCTCAGGTCTTAAAGGTATATACACTCAAATGTTGCAGCAGGTCTTATATACACTCAGACATGGCATCAGGTCTATAAAATGTCACGAATCAGTGTCTCCTCCAGACGGGAACACCTAACTGATTCCTGATATGAGAGCATGCACTGTAAATCTAAATGTTTCAACCCCTCCAATTTGGCATTTATTTTCACAATTATTTTAAACCCAAAGCTTTCCGACATGACAGATTTCTAATGATGTGTCTGTAACAAGCCTTTCAGTACAAACAAAGCCAACACAATCTCGCCTAAAAAACCCCCTTTTACATCTGTAACCGGCCCCTTGCTGCTGTAACATCTCAACGCACTTAATCAATCAACTATAAATGAGCCCGGCTAATTAGTCGGTAGCCGAAGGGTATCTGCAAACATGAATATTCTTCACTTTCAACTCTGCATCCAGACGGTGTATTGGACGGAGCTGGGGTAAATGTATTGTGTCTGCACGAGGAGTGAAGGGAGGGGGGGCTAGCGGAGAGGTGAAGCACCCTGGGATGTTCTGCAACCTCAACCTTGAGCAGTTAATTGAGGAGAAAATACAAGCCAGCACAGAGAGCCGAAGCTGTCTCCTCGTTTCATGCTCTTTGTGGTGCGAGCGAGTCTGTGTGACATTGTAAAACGCACTGACGTGAGGAACACTTTTTACTGTTTTGAGTGAAGCTGAAGGCAATTACACATCAAGTCTTTGGCTTGATTAGAGTGAGACCTCAGGGTAGCCTCGGGCAACATAATGAGTTCATTTTTCGAAAAGGGGAGCAAATGTAATATTGATGAGCATGTGCGCACACATCTCTGCAGAACATGTGGTTGTTTTTAAGAAAGGACTCCTTGCCAACTTATGGAATACAACTGTTGACCAAAATATGCAAAATGCATGCGAGATGGGTTGTTTTCAAATGGGTGGTTGCATTTATATGACACCACTGCCAGAGTAATGTAGCGACTGATGAGACACCGGATGACAAACACCTGCCTTGTGCTGAGGGCGATTTATTCATCCCTTCTCCAACTCCCAGATGATGCAGAGATTTACGTGACAAACAACACCAGTGCCTTTGGTTAAATGTCTTTCTCTTTAGACGCCCCGGTTGAATCCTTCCAGTTTATCATCACACCTGGAAGTCGATCCGTCTTAGTTGCACCATTGAATCAATACTGGTTGATTAAAACCTCAAAGTCTTATCTCATATCCCCCGCGATGACAACCTCCTGAACTGCATGTGATGATAGTCTGCAGGGGTTTTTAAGTCTCCGAGGACACGAGGTAACATATTCATCCTGCAAAGTTAAACCGATTGAATATTAAAAGTTTAAAGCAGGAAATCTTTGTGTTAATAGAAAAATGTTTTATTGATAGAACAATCACTCAGAACATTAATCTAAGTACATTTTTTCTCCCATACGGCCCGAGCCTTCCTCTTTTTAAAGCCATTAAGTGCCCTTGATTCCCTCTAAGTGTTTTATGTTGTACTATACCATAAAGATGTAGGGAATAAAATATGACTGCTCATTAGTTCATTGCACATGAATGCACAGCATTAGCCTCTGGGTGAAATGTGCAGCGCTATGGGAAATAAGCGGATGTTTGTCGGTGAGTGTAGCTGCTCCTCTATGTGGGGCATAATCTCCAGCTTGTTTTTGAGTTGAACGTCTCTCTCTGAGTTTTTGTAGCTCACGCCCCGACACCGCAAAGTTTCCAGAGTCAGGAGGTGTCTCCCTCGGTGACATTTTGGAAGATTTAGCAAAACCCCAAAGTGCTTCTGCTGATTCGATATCTCATCTGGACATCAATATTTTCCTTCTACTGGAGATACAAGGAAGCTTCCTGCATCTTTATCATAGCTTTCTGCTTCAGCTGTTTGTCATAGAGCGCTACACAAAGTATAATCAGAGTGTATGCCCAACACTGAAGATGCACAACACTGAAGATGTACAACACTGAAGATGTACAACACTGAAGATGCACAACACTGAAGATGCACAACTCTGAAGATGCCCAACAACGAAGATGCCCAACACTTAAGATATCCAACACTGAAGATACACAACACTGAAGATCCACAACACTGAAGATGCACGACACTGAAGATGCAAAACACTGAAGATGCACGACACTGAAGATGCAAAACACTGAAGATGCCCAAAACTTAAGGTACCCAACACTGAAGATGCACGGCACTGAAGATGCCCAACACTGAAGATGCACGACACTGAAGATGCCCAACACTGAAGATGCCCAACACTGAAGATGCACGACACTGAAGATGCCCGACACTGAAGATGCACGACACTGAAGATGCACAACACTGAAGATGCAAAACACTGAAGATGCAAAACACTGAAGATGCCCAAAACTTAAGGTACCCAACACTGAAGATGCCCAACACTGAAGGTGCACGACACTGAAGATGCCCAACACTGAAGGTGCACGACACTGAAGATGCCCAACACTGAAGATGCCCAACACTGAAGATGCACGACACTGAAGATGCCCAACACTGAAGATGCACGACACTGAAGATGCACAACACTGAAGATGCCCAACACTGAAGATGCACGACACTGAAGATGCACAACACTGAAGATACCCACCACTTAATATGCCTAACACTGAAGATGCCCAACACTGAAGATACCCACCACTTAATATGCCTAACACTGATGATGCACAACACTGAAGATTGACAACACTGAATATTGCCCAACATTGAAGATGCACAACACTACAACTACAACATGAACCAAAAACAGTCAATCAATCATTATTTGTAAAGAGCCAATTCATAACAAATGTTATCTGGAGACGCTTTACAAAAGATCATATGGGATAATATGCAGGAAGGATTTCTCCTTTGTATTCCTCATGTTCCTGTTGTCCACACTTCTTTGCTGCTGAGGTGGAGGTCGGAGCAGGCCGTGTATGAATGAGGATGGTGGTGGTTGTGCGGCTGACACAGTCCGTTGGTGGTACTGAAGGTTGGGGAGCTCTGTCTACTCGAGAGCCCGGCTTCTGCTGCGGGGACAAGGCCTCCTGGGCTTCTGACATACTGACACAGAATGGGGCGGGGGGAGAGAGTTTCTTTATAGAGTGGCTTTAGCTTAGTGGTTCCATGACCTGTGATGGACATCCCTGTGTTAAATCCCTGTCATGCTTGTCCGTCACCGGTTTGTATCCCAAAGAGTCCATTGGTCTGTTACTAGAGTCCAACTATAAAACATAAAATACTATATATGTATACCTCTGGCTGGTAAAACAAGCAAGTTTCTCCACTATAATTTACACAACTACAATCGCACCACAAGGATTCTGTTCTTCATTTTTCTCCTCGGTGAGTAAGGCTTTAAAATGGCTTTGAACACTTTGAATATTTCAATACAGTACTTTATGTAGGTGATCATCAGGGTGCAGACAGTTGAACACAACAGAAGTAAATGTGCCAGCATTATGTGAGACAGATTTAACAGCACCACTTTTCTGACTGAGTGTACCAAGAACCGCTCTCCAAACAAAAGAGACGAGAGTCCTCGGCGAGCGCTTGTTTGAATGAGTAATTCTGGATAAACTGGACAATACTGGCACCATTTAGGTTGTTATTTCAGTCTCTCTTATCCCCATTTTTGAAAAGTCTAAACCCACAAATCTCTAACAGTTAGAAGCTGCTGCTGAAGAGGGCTTCACTGCAGGATTTTCTTGCATTTCTGAAATACAAGACTCCTTCAGTTTTTAAGTTTCAAGAAAATAATCAAAGCTATGAAGTTTAATGGAACTCTAAGGGTTTAATTACTGTAGATTACGTGTTTAATTAATTAATTAAAGGTTGATGAAAGTCTGAACATTTCTGTCTTCGGACAAAAACGTTTTTCTAATACAATCAGAACTGCAATGACCCTCTTTAAAGGAGAAATATGTAACAGTGACACCTTGTGTTTAAAATTGGTACTGCAGTCTAAATTCTAAACATTATAGAGAGCTGTCTCCCCCCCTCCTCTCTAGAGTGGATGCTCACACAGGTCACCATGTGGTGGACTCTGAAGCTTCAGTGTTTATCCAGCTCTGCATGGGTCTGTAAACCTTTCTGTGTTCTAACCTCTCTCCATTTTTCAAAAGCATCTCCAATATTGATCCTAGTTTGAGCACGTTTCTGCTCGTGGAGCTTATTAGAAACATGCAGAGGCTTTTTAGGTTGGGTACAATCACTTCTATCTGAACCACTTCTCTTGACCGCTTCCATCACTGCAACACCTGTTGACCTGATAACTGCTCTCATATCTGACAAACCCAGGGGCGTCCAAAACGGCCATGTAGGGGGTGCTTTAAAACCACCTACCTTCTCTGGTCCAAACAAATCCAGAGCATTCAGGAGCAGAATCTAAAGTTAGAAGGAGGACATACTGGCTGCTGCATTGTTGTCAGAGAAGCCAGCACTTCAACATAGCATGTTTCCTTAATGATCAGAGAGTAAGATACCTTTATCATCTCACTCTCTACACATCTTACAAATTGGACCTTTAAGTCGATAATATAGTACATATTTCAGGATGTATAAATGGTGGTACTCTGCAGCACAAAAGAATAACCGTGAACTGGTTCATGAGATGTGAACGTATCACGGGTAAATCTTACCGCGGGGGAGAAACGACAGAAAAGGAGCTCATTCTGTGCCCCAATTTGAAGTTTCATTCCCCGGGAGTCTGGAACACATAACCAGTGGGCTTTTGCTGCAGCTCATGTCCCATTACGCCTTTACGATAAAACATCTTGACAGACCAGAGCACAAAACTGTAGAAAATCACACAAGTATCAAAACCATTGGATTTGTGTCATTCATGTGTGAGGTCCCTTGTATTGTACTTCCTGGATTTTGCTGACTGGTATGCATGAAGGTTATTGCATGTAGCAGCTGTTTTCTGCTTTATCAAGTTAAAGTTGTTTGACTTGAGAAGGCCTTTTATTTAAAGTTGCAGACATATCGACTTGTCATAGAAGCACAGGTATAACAATGAGGATGACTGTTCTAGTGAAGTGTCGCTGTCTCACATGACAGCTTATGTCTCCTGCGGAAGAGGCAATTTCTTTTTTCAATCATATGGTTGCTTTTAGGGGCGTTTCCTGTGACTTTTATCCCAGTTGATTAAATGGGAATTGCACTAAATCCTCTGGCCATTGAGGTCCTAACCCAAAAAAATGCTTACCTAAGAGGGTTATTGTTTCTACATTCGCATGATCAATGTGGAAAATCTTAGTAATCATTTTTGAAAATGTCCGTGTCTGTAGATTGTGGTATACATTCTAGACGCTAGTGCATGTCCTGGTTTAGGCTCATGGTCAGGACATGTTTCAGGATGATGTGGTTATGCATTGCTTCAGCAATATGGCAGGTTAAATTGGGTGGCAACCTCTGGTGTTGAGAGATGAAGCTGATGCTGAAGTTTAAAATCCTGCAGTTCCTCGAATGTCCACTAGAGGCTGGCTGTAGAAGCACAGGAAGTCACATACACACCCATTTAATAAAGTTTGTTTTTACAGCAGAGATGAACATGTTTACAGCCTGGTTCAAAAAACCAAATAGGTGTGATTAGCTCATGTCTGGATGGACACACACTGTACGGGGGGTGAATGTTTTGATGACTCATCAGTTTTGATTTGATGAAGGATAAGAGTTATTCACAATAAGGCGTGTAGCTGACCTGATTGACAGGTGGGCGCGGTGTAACGGTTTGTCAGGAGGTTTAAAACCCGCCTCAGCTCCAGCTCTCAGCCTGTCGTTAGGTTGACTGAAAGTTAGACTGAGACAGCATTTCCAGCATGGAGACCGCCATCGATGGGACTCCAGCGCCCCCTGCAGGAACAGACGGGGGACGTCACTCAGGCTTCATCCAGTAATATTTACAGTCTACAGTTCTTTCTCCGTGTACTTGTAATAAAAGAGGCTCAGTTCTCTTTTCGGCACCTTGACATGCCCTTGGGGGCCCCATTCTTTGATTGATCAAGGCCATGAAAAGTTAGTGTAACTTAATGGATGTCTAATTACAGACAACGACTCCAGCTCGATATCTGTAATCTTGCATCACAAACAAACTGAATGCACTCTTCACACAACCAACAGGCAGAGATCCAACAGTCACAGAAACAAATTGGCTATTAGACAGTCTGCTCTCTGAAACTCACGGCTATCATTCTGCTCCAGTGGTAATGACGGCCCGATCCCAAATATTCTCCTCACACTGTGAACAGACATACAGTCGTCTCAACAACCAACCTTCAGTTATAAATGAAAGTTAAAATTTAGAAGATCTGAAAACCATGGAAATGAGACTTCATATGTACTTCATTCAGTTTGTAAAATTTTGAAGAAAGACTTTGGCCGATAAATCGGTAACAGATTTTTTTCTCTCCTCAACATCATTATTGGCCCCAAAATTTCCATATCAGTCAGGCCCTAACAAATAAACGATCTAAAATATAAAACATGCAGTAAAAAGTAACGGAGCAGTGTCGGTCTTACAGCAGCCGTTGTCAACACACTGTTGTCATAGAGACAGGACGGATGTGCAGCGCTTTTCTTCTTAGTGCTTCATGCAAAAGCTCCCGAGCGTGCAGCCATCTCTACAGATCGAACATAGATCTAAGAAAGATATCGGCTGATATATCGGTATCAGTTTTTTTTCCTCCCCAATATCGATAACGGCCCCAAAAATCCTGTAACAACAAAAAACTGATGATCTCCAACCTCCTGCAGAAGAAAACAGCTCGTCCTTTACAGCTACTGAGGCCACTTCAGGGTTAACTTCAGGGTTGTCCAGCACTTCACAGGGCAGATCACCATGGTAACTCATGCTGAACATATAACCTGCTCTGCAGCAGGTTACAGTTTATGTTAGGGATTATGTTCAAAATAAGAAATCAACCATATAAAACTCTGTAAAGCTGGCCACTCACTAGATGTTTAGGACTGGATTTGGGCCAGATCTGCCCCACAACGATAGAGGGGGCGTGGCCTGATTGAAACCTTTTTGTGTCTGATTTTTTTGTCCAAAGAATCCTCAAGTGTTTGGTGTCACTACAATTTTTTTTACTGCTCTCGATTGAGTCGGCACCTCCATGATCTGGAATCCTAAAAATCAAACTTGTTTGATATTGATGTCAGCGCTGCATGCATTCTGACCACGCCGTTCAGACTGAGGTCTAACCCCAATTTCCACATACTGGTTTGTTGTCCAACGGAGTAATACGGTGATGTGACGGACCGCGGCTATGTGGAAATTGATGGTTAAGAGCCGACCTGTATCTAGTTTTGGATCCACATATGAAAGCAGCTCTTCTGCTGTTCACACTGTTATTAAGGAAATCTGATCAGAGTCACATAAATGTGTTTCAGGTCACTTTCCGCCAGAGGAACATCGAGCCTTAACATGTGATCTGCTTCAGGGGTGAGGTTAGCTTAATGAAACATTTCTGAATGAGACGCTATATAAAATTTTAAACGCCGACATTGAACAGTGACACGAGTTACATTCAACCGATGTCAACCCTCCAAAAGAACCTCGTGATCCGGGTCTAAGAGCTCCTCTCACGTCATGGTTTCCATGTTTCTGTTGCTTGTTATTAGGATGATGAAAGTGATATGATGTTTCCGCCTGACAATGATCTTAAAATGCAATCAAATGTTAATGGCTAGTGTAGGCTAAAAATAGGGTAAAAATCAACCACCACGGGCTACTCACAGTACAGAAGAACAGACTTCTCCTCATAAGCTCAATCCATTAGGGAAGCTGCACACTTCATTCATAATATACAGCACCATGCCTTCTGAATGATGTGGGAGGACTTTTACTCTACAGAGACGATGGGAGATGTTGTGGAAGATTTCATTCAGCCGTTGCAAAAGTTGGAAAATGCGCAGCACGGACTCTAATTTTCCTTCTCCTCTGAACGACACATGACGGCACACCGGACAACCGACGATATGAAGATAACCATGTTATCTGGTGACTTTCAGCCGAATGCGTCCGTGGTTGAAGGACGTTATGTGTCTTAATGAATGCCTCTTTGTTTAGCTTTCATTAAAACATATCTAATAAGTATTTTTGACATCATGATGATAAAAAAACTGAACAAAAAGGCGTTTTGTTAAGTCACTTACAGTCGCGTTTGTCATCAGTTAACATGGTCACTCTCTTAACCGTAACACCAGAACGTCACTTCAGTGATGTTTGCTGATATTTAGAGGAGAATCGGTCTCCTAACATTGCTGCAGGATGAAAGTCTACGGACGTACGGACAGCTTTATGTATTTTTTTGTATGTTTCTGGATCAATGATGCTGATGTTTTGGGAAGTGAAGGACAAAAAACTCTTCATCAAAGCATTAGCCTAAGATTGCTAATCAGCTAATGTTAGCTAACAACAGCATCAGGATGACTGTCAGCTGTCGGTCCGTGTTGTGGGGCAGAGATGTTTGTTAAAGGCAGGAATATTTAGATCAAGTGAACACAATATTTGATGTCAGTATGAGGAGAAGTCTGTTCTTCTGTTCCCTCACAGGGACAGTGGAGCGTCTCACAGCGTTAATCCACGATCTCCTCCTCTCTGTGTTGCTTTTAATCTTTAAATTCTCTAGAAGAAGAAGAACCCGGGCTCGTCTCCTCGTCAGTTAGAGCAATGCCTCCAAACACAGTCAATCTGGTTTACAATCATCCAGATGAAACCATTAAAAACAGAGCACGATGTGACAACATACCCACATCAAAGATTCACATTAAGGACGTTAAAAAAGAACAGACTGACCATCCGCTCTTAACCTCCTTAACTGCGTTGCCCCCCAGCACGACTATTAACCTCCAGCTACTCCATTGTAATTGTACTGGGCAGTTCCCAGTAGTATTTGTATGTGTGTTACACTCTTTGCCTCGGGCTAGTGCTGGAAATAACAATATGCTCCCAGGCACGGTGCCTGGCTAAATATGTGGACACACTCCTTTTGGCGGATTACGGCCAACAAAAGGAGCTAATGGGAAAATCATGCTAATTTTATTTATAAAGCTCGATATTAATAATCACAGATTTACTTCAGGGAGGCTTACCACCATTAAATATGTAAATCTGACAAAGAAAACCTTAAAAAACAAACCTTTGAAGGGAAAGAAAGGAGATATGTGCAAAATATGTATTGTGTTCAGAAAACAACAACCTAACAAAGCGCTTTACTGACGAGGAGAAAGAAGAAATAATGGATGATTGTTGACATATATGAGTAACGCAGATACAGGAGGATGTCAAGTAACTTCCAGATGTTGCTACAGAGCCTCCTCTCCTCTCCTCTCCTCTCCTCTGGTTTCCTCTCCTCTCCACCTCTCCTCTAGTCTCCTCTCCTCTGGTTTCCTCTCCTCCTCTCCTCTAGTCTCCTCTCCTCTGGTTTCCTCTCCTCCTCTCCTCTAGTCTCCTCTCCTCTGGTTTCCTCTCCTCTGGTTTCCTCTCCTCTCCACCTCTCCTCTGGTTTCCTCTCCTCCTCTCCACCTCTCCTCTAGTTTCCTCTCCTCCTCTCCTCTAGTCTCCTCTCCTCTGGTCTCCTTTCCTCTCCTCTCCTCACCTCTCCTTCTCTCCTCTCCTCTCTGAACAGAGGACTGACAACACTAATCCAAAAGTTTATGAAGGTGCAAACAAAGTGTTAGAAGGATAACAGCGTCATGAAAAAAAGTCTGACATAATCCAAGAATAAGCTGAGAGTTAATGTTGAGTTTGAAATTAAATGTCCAACAGAGACAGACCTCTCTTCAACCTGCAGACCAGGCCGGACAACTGGCTGCTCATTCAAACTTTTTGCATTTATTGGATAGAACATTGAGAGATAACGTGCACCAAATGGCATCGGGAACCTGGAGACAAACCTGCAACGAGTGCGATGAGGTCTGTAGCCTCTGTACACGGGACACCTGCTCTACCAGCTGAGATGAACCAGCGCCCCCAATAGGCTGAAACCTTGAGCAGCACTGGACTCAAAGGTGGACGGCCATCTGTAAATGTGTTGAGAAAAAAAAGGAGACTGAGTAGGATCGAGACACACAGGAAGACTTACAGGAAGCAATCGATCAGTCGGGTGAGAGGTCAGCTGTGTTTTAGAAACATGAATAATTGCAATGTTGATTTGAACACTTATTACGTATTACGACGAGTAGCAATACAAGCTATAAAACTGATATGACTGATGATTATAAATCAGGCAGCATGGTCCCTGGTTGAATGTGTGTCATAAAAAACTATCTAAATAAAATACAATGGTGCTACATCTTGGGGTCATTTTTTTTGGGTTGAATCTGTAGAAATGAAAACATAAAAATAAGGATTTGAAAGCGGCCTCAGGTTCCAATGTGTGACTCCTTCATTCAGCTTGACTCCTGTGTTTGCCAAAGTGTGAGCACAGAGACATAACAGGAAGACATGACAGCTGCGACACAGAGCACAGAGGCAGAGCAGATTTCTGAGCATGAGAACACTAACAATCATTGAGGCGGTGTGGGATTATGAGCCAGGGAGAGAGAGAGAGAGAGAGAGAGAGAGAGAACAGGGACGCTTGTTGCTTCGCTTCTAAATTTCAGATATGAGACAGGAATACTGATTGCCTCTTAACATTGCGGTTGTGTTGTCTTGCCTCAGTGCAGTTGCTTAGTCTTAAGAGAGGAGTCGTATCATTAGGCAAAGACTTGAGCATGTTGACTGGCAGACTCTGACAGGAAGGCAGCCCTCATTTCTGATTCCGAGGGCGTCTGTGTGGCCTAAGAAGCAAGCACAGCTGGGGAGTGACTCGAAAGCAGATTATCACTTTCATCCCCCCCCAAAATCTTTGAAGCCATGCAACAGTAGGCACAGTCCTTGAACCTGAGACGCCAGAACTCTCCCCTAAAAAAAAAGAAGAAAAAAAAAAAGAGAGAATCCAGTCTGCTTTGTATGCAGTCCAAGTAGTCCGCAGAGGAAATGTAAATCTGAATGCACTAGTCCGCATCAATATTCAGGTCGATGCATTGTTAAAAAGTGGGTGCATTTATGTAGATAATTAGTTTGCATTCCCTTTACTATATTTAAGAGCAAAAATGGAAGATGCTGTTTCCACTCCAGGTCTGAGTATTATTTACTTCTCTTATCTGAAGGGGGCAGTTAAGAGCAGGGTCGGGCTTTCTGGAGCATCTCAAGGATCAAAATCAACGAGTTAAAACAATGAATGAAATCTCCATGAAGTCCCTGATGGCATGAAAGATCCAGAACGGTTTGAATTAAAGTCAGGGTTGGTCATTTCCTCCAGATCCACTTCTTCAGATTCTGGTGTAAATTGTCTTTAGGTCCTGATTAATAACTCATGTTCTCTGAAAAAGGAACAAAGAGAATCCATCATCTGTATCAGTTTGTAAGTCTGTAAAAACTTCAACCAATGTCTGCCACAAGGTACCAATCTGATGAACCAATCAGACGCCTCCCTGTCTCCCTGCTCGCTCTCTACCTCTTACCTGCTCTAGCTCACACTCAAAGCTCGTCTCCGATGACTTTAGGAGTTTATACTGAGAGTTTACTGACCGCTGAATGAAACATGAGACGACGTAGTTTCTACACAATGAGATGATCTGAGGTCCACTTCTGGAGGGACGACGCTCATACATGTAAGTGAGGGGGCGTGGCTTTAGAGGGAGCACGGGGGGGGGGGGGGGGGGGGGGTGTTCTACTTTCAAAATCATGCTAGTTTTAAAAGATTACCAACCCTGCCTTCAAGGTTACAAAAACATACCATACTGCTGGTCAGTCAGCTGTTATGCACATTATGCACAGGCTCATAGAGAGCAAAATCCAATATTACCATCATTTGTGAATGTGCACATTTTCAATCACAAAGCAGAAGAAAATAGAAATTTGTGCAGTGGTGCTCCCTCACATTGACACACCAAAATGACTTAAGCCTAATGCTCACATTTGTCCTGTGTTTCTCTCCGCAGAGCTCCAATAAATCAAAGGATTTGCAGATAGTTGCTCGGGCTCTTGTAGAAGATCTATATTGGTCGTCCTGGCGGATGGCGCTTAATGAAACTTCATAGCCTCACTCTCACATGAGTAAATGAGAAATTAAGCGTCAGAGACAGTTTCTCATTTCGGCCTAATTAAAGTTTTAATTGCTGCATGTCGAGTAACGCAGCATCTTGTGGGAATTTAAAAAAAAAAAAGCAGACTCAACATTAGATCCACACAAACACAAACAACACTCAGAAGCTCTTTGGCATAATTGGACTGTGAATAGAAAACTCCTCCACAATTCTTGACAAAGTGACAGGGGTGGGACCTCTGTCTTAAACACACACATATTCTTTGATTTGTTATGCGGCTGGTATTTTGATGATTATGCATGCTAGGCATAACACTGCAGCGATGAGAAATACAGTAGGTGGACCAAAGACCTTGGAGGCTAATCCTGTTGGTTTTGCCATCTCTAGGAATCTACATTTCATGCAAGCCAGGTGATGCTAATACCTGCGGGGTATGCATGCCAATCTCATTAGAGCCAGGTGTTGGGATTCAGCTCACTATTCCTTCCTCTCCTTTCTTGGCAGGGAGTGTGTGCTGTGTACCACCGAGTCCTGACAGCGGTTTGCTTCATTTTCTGTCATCCTGAGCCCGGCGGTTGCCCGTGGTGACAATAATTGAAGGCTCTCAGATCTTTTGCGATCACTCAGCCCCTGCGTCCTGCAGTTAGTGGTCGTCCTGTCGAGGAAAAAAAACACACCAGCGCATTTATGATTTACATAAATGTGACTGAACTTATGGCCTGCGTAGCGGGGTGTGCGAGTTCAAGGGAGTTTGTTGAAAAAGTTTGTCGAGTCTTCTTTGTGATGCAGAACATGTAGCTGTGTTGTTTTTTTTGTTTTTCATTCTGAGAAGGATGGATGACAACAAGGACACATTTCAAGGGACGTCCTTCGTGCCACATGGCAGACATATCAGCTAAATCTGTGATTGCTGTGCGTCCTTGGAACGGCACATGTGTTGGGGTAACTGTGGAGACTTTGTGACTAATTTACACATAGAAATATGCAAGCAGCGACCTCGGGTGTTGAAAAATGAAGCCGATACTGAAGTCATGCAGTTCCTCAAGTGTCCACTAGAGGCTGGCTGCAGAAACACAGGAAGTCACATACACACCCATTCTAAAAAGCCTGTTTTTACAGCAGAGATGAACATGTTTACAGCCTGGTTCAAAAAAAACAAATCGGTGTGATTAGCTCATGTCTGGATCTTCCTACACAGCCATGCTAGCCTAGAACATTTCTTCTTGAGTCTGAAGCTACAGTAATGCTTTGAGCTGAATGCTAACTAGCAAAGACTCCAAAGTAATATCCACCTTATGACATCACACATTGACCTTTGTTGCTGTTCCTTTGAGCTGCTTGACATCAGTTTGGGATCCCTAACCACTTCCTGTTTCTGCACTTAATTTCATGTCCTGACCTTCCATCTACCAGTTTTTCAAAATAAAAGCACACAGCATGTAAAATACTCTCATCTTATTTTTAAAAGCAGATTAATGGAATTTCAAACATGCCTTAACAATTCAATTAATCGTGGCTAAAAAATGTGTTCATCCAAAAACAAGAAGGAATCACATGCAGGAGGTTTATTTTATTTTATCAAGAGGAATGGTGGGCCTCGTGTTTTTCAAGTCAGGCACTTGGTCTTTGCACGCTTCTGTGTTGGGCATATAAAATAGAATATGTCTGCTTTATAAATGTGACCTCACTGTTGATAATCCATCAGGATGACTGGCAACTGTTGTGCTGACTAAGTGATAGGACGGAGCCGAAGATGAATATTACATTAACTCCTCGAGAGCAAAGATGAAATACTGGAAGGCTGGAAGTGCACGTCTTTGACCGATGTTCTATCCCGGGTAAATATGAAGTCTTCGGTAAAACTACATCAACAGCAGTCCGTCTGAATGCAGCGTGAATGTGCTCCTCTGTGTGTCAAATGAAGGCTCGGTTACAGGACTGCAGAATCATCACCACAACACAGTCTGAGTTTTTTTTCACTCGCCGTGTTTGACGCATCCAGAGTATTACGGCGAGGAGCAGCTGGAAGCCTCATAAATCATCGGAGGGCCTACGGGACAAAGGGGATCACATGGCATCGGGGCGCAGCGGATGCTAAAGGGTTCAACTTTAGTAACGATAAGAGCCTCCGTTCAGAGAGCGGGGGTTGTGCGAGGTAGATTATCAGTACGAGCGAGGTCAGAGGATGGGAGTATAATTAATACTGTATGAGTTAAACCAATGACATGCTACCAAGCCGCTATCTGATTGAAGCAGAAAAGGATGGAGGAGAGGATGTGGGTGGAGAGCAAAGCACTGTGGGTGGGTGGGGACAGGGGAGGTGGGAGATCCCTGCTTCTCAGTCTCTTTCCAGTGCTCAGTATTGCTCTGTCTCTTCTTATTAGAAAGCTAATGCAACTGTCTGTTCTAATACTGGAGAGCAGCTTTTATTCTCCCCCCCCCCATCCTCCTCCTTCCTTTGCAACCTTTTTCTATTCCGTTCAGCACTAATCTGTGCTGTGGCGGCAGACGATAAGACGGGGCACATTCGCTTACTCTCTGCGCTTTCTTACAAGCTTTGTCTCGGCTCCAGCTCGTGCCGTCGTTTGTTTCGACAACTTTGCATTCAAATCAGAGAGAAAACTTTTGCAGGTGGATTTTTTTTTTCCCCGTGCGGTTTCTGTCATTCTTTAAAGGTTTTCTGTTGATATTGCCCTCCAAAAAACCTGAAAGAAAGCACAGCCGTCTTTGTTTTTACGCTCAAAGAAGTTCCAGTTTTGAGGCCTTTGAAGTGCACAAAGTGCTGGAGCTTATAGAGGAATTGTTCTTGGAGGAGAGAGGATGAATTTTAGAATGAATTTAAATCTTCAGGCTTAACTTTAACTGGCACTTGTATTGTACTGATCAAACATGTCTTACTGGACCTTGAATGCAAACTAAGAACCCCCAGGCCAGAGAGAAGAAGAAAAAAGAGGGATTCATGCGGTCTTGTCTGCAGATAACTCTGATGTAACTCCGCTTCTTGTTCAGTGGGAGCGCACAGCAGTGAGAAAAAAGACAATTAGCTGGATGATAAATTCACATTCTGAGCATCCTCTACTTTGCTCTTTGAAAGAACAGAAGTTGAATATCTAAAAATGTGAAAGTCTGTTTCCCTTCAGCGCCCCGTTTTGTCTTTCTATGAATGGCTGCATGTTGGAGCACAGGCAATTATGGGGCGACAAATAAGAAATTAAGACTCACGATACGGGAAAAGTGTGAGTGATGTGCAGACGCTAGGGAGCTCATGTTGGCTAATTCACTCAGAAAGAGTCTTGAGTGGAAATATGACAGTGTTTCATAGTTTGATATAAACGACATGGAGCATGGTGCAGACAAGCGGAGTGAATGATCCTGATTGAGTCCTGTTGACACTGACTACCCCAACGTTTGTCAAAGTCGGCGTCCTGACCGACCTCCATCTCAGCGGACGAGGAAGTGTGGACAACAGGAACACGAGGAATACAAAGGAGAAATCCTTCCTGCATATTATCCCATATGCTCTTTTGTAAAGCGTCTCGAGATGAGATGGCGCTAAACAATGATTGATTGAACTCAACTATGACGTGAGGGTTCATTCGGACACCTTGTTGCTAATGTATGATAAAGCAGTCGCCGTACAGTTGGGCTTTGCAAGGTTGAGGTGTAGTTTGTGATAAACTACCAGCATTGTGTAAACGCTGGAAACGTGTGGTTGTGCACTTTTGGCTAACTTACTGCCTCTCTAAAACATCACTAACCAGTAGGCATGGAGCCAAACCATAACGTGTTGAGTTTGATCCTCTCTTAGTTTGCACGTTCGGCTGCTCTCCAGCTGAAGAAATAAAGTACAACCATAAAAAAACATCTCACTGTTTTGTTAAACGTTGGGAGAAATCCAGCACGAACTGGAGGTGTAAAAAAAAACAAATCACACATTGGCCAAATGTTGGACTTCTTTCAGGATTCAAGTCATGTGTGAAAAGTTTTTGGAACAGTTATTAAAAGTTGGGTGTTTAGTAAACGAGGGAACATTTCACACTTTTGTTAAATATTGGAAAATGGATGCAACACTTTTTAAAACCTTTTCAGGCGTTTGTTGAATGCTGCAAGGAACAGGTTTTTGTACATTCTGAATAAATGCTGCAAAATGACCACAAAATACTGGCTGTTTAGAGAATGTATTATCATTATTTGGCAAATATAAAAAACATTACCGGAAATGAAAATAACTGCTTTTAATGTGAGGATGCCATGACAGTCTAACTTGAAGTAACTCGTAGTCTTTATTTCGCGTATCAGAACTACAAATAACACATTTATCCGGACTCGTTCAAATCATAGACGATAAATATTTGTATTTGAAGTCTGAGTATCTTCACCCGTCTGTTCCTGCAGAGGGCGCTGGAGTCCCATCGATGGCGGTCTCCATGCTGGAAATTCTGTCTCAGTCTAACTTTTAGTCAACCTAACGACAGGCTGAGAGCTGGAGCTGAGGCGGGTTTTAAACCTCCTGACAAACCGTTACACCGCGCCCACCTGTCAATCAGGTCAGCTACACGCCTTATTGTGAATAACTCTTATCCTTCATCAAATCAAAACTGATGAGTCATCAAAACATTCACCCCCCGTACAGTGTGTGTCCATCCAGACATGAGCTAATCACACCTATTTGGTTTTTTGAACCAGGCTGTAAACATGTTCATCTCTGCTGTAAAAACAGGCTTTTTAGAATGGGTGTGTATGTGACTTCCTGTGCTTCTGCAGCCAGCCTCTAGTGGACACTCCAGGAACTGCAGGATTTTACACTTAAGTGTCGGCTTCATTTTTCAACACTGGAGGTTGCTGCATGTTTAAAACTTGTTGTCATTGAAAAAAAGGATGCCTCCCCACCAGTATAGCCTCCATCCATCTGTTCATAAAAGATATGTTGTGGGGGCATACTGTGAGAGAACATTACAATTCATATTCCTTTGAGCCGATCTTCCCTTCAACAAAACATTGGAATCCGTCCAGCAGCTTAAGATACAGTATAATGCATGAATCTAATAGGATTTCCAGCGCCAGCGTTTGGTGATGTTTACATCCCCTAAATCCTACAGACTGAATACAAGGGATCTTTAAAGCATCAAAGGATATAAACTGTTGACCAAGGATTGTCCATGATCAGAACCGGGCCCTGATAACACAAGGGTCGCTAAACCAGATTGACGTTTCAATCGTTTCAATTAAATTCAGTCTGTAGTCCTAAACAAACAGAATATTTCATTTTTAAGTGATTCATTGGAACCAATCTAAGAAAAAACAATCAAAACAATTACTTTGAAATGTTATCCATGTGGCTGGTTGTCTGTCCCTATATGTCAGCCCTGTGATTGACAGGCGACCATTCCAGGACGTAGCCCAGCCTCTCGCCCAATGACAGCTGGGATTGGCTCCAGCATCCTCCCCCCGTTTTCACGCGGAGTAACCAAATTGAATGCACCATAATTAAGCACCATTAAGCTCAAGCGGCGGACAATTTTGTCCCTTGCTTGAGCTGCAATCACCTGTGTCCTCCATTGTTGTGTTAGCATGCTAATGTTAGCGCTCTTTAGTTAGCTTGTAGCTTCACATTGTTGTGTTAGCATGCTAATGTTAGCGCTCTTTAGTTAGCTCGTAGCTTCACATTGTTGTGTTAGCATGCTAATGTTAGCGCTCTTTAGTTAGCTTGTAGCTTCACATTGTTGTGTTAGCATGCTAATGTTAGCGCTCTTTAGTTAGCTCGTAGCTTCACATTTCATGTAAACTGACACAGAATGAGCGTGATCTAAAAACTCTTACTAACATCCAAATAATCAGTGAGTATGTTCTTCTTCTTCTCTCTAGTTCTTGACTAAAACAGCTTTTATACACAAGGGGAGGAGCCGGCTGTCCCGTCCATGTAAACACGACTCTGACAACAACACAGCCAGCGGGACTCGAGCTTCCCCCTCATTGTAGACAGTCAGGACTCAGAGACACATTTACACAGGACAGACTTTATGATTTATTTATGTGGAACATGTTGCACATTCTCCCTTAAATGGATAGGACATCTGCAGAGAAACAGGAAGTGTTGGGATGAGAGAGTAAGGGATGACATGCGGTGAAGGGCCTCTGTACATCAGGTCTGCAACATAACCGGCTCTCTGCACGTTCGTCCTTTAATAAAATGAATAACTTTGCAGCTGCTGCTGTGAGTGACAGATGGATTCTGCATGTCTATTATTTATATCTTCTTGTTTTTGCCTTGATATCGATGATTTTAAGAGATATGGAGGTCCCTAGAGAACTATTAGCAGAACATGTGATGGAATTGGATTGTTTAAAGAAATGCTTTGTTTACGTATTCCAACCTTCAAGGTCGTTTCTGGAAAAAGTCTGAAAACTTCTTCTGACAATTACTTCTCTGTTAAAAAAAATATAAAAATATATCTTGATGGAAGATTTCAGCTGGCAAAGGGAAAGCTCTGTCACTATATCTTATAACAGAAACATACTCCATCTCCCGTCCAGAGTCTCTTTTTTACAAGTCTCATCAGCAGGAGCAGTGGAAGGCATGATAATGACCAGATAAATAATGTAAGATTTCACAGGTGTCGCTCCATGTCACAGAACTTGAAACATTTACGAGGGCGGTCGGTGGCCAGCCGACACATAAAAAACGGTGATGTCCTGCCGTGCGAGACATTGTGGGATCATGTGACGCTCATAAAGGAACCAGTTTGCTGGAGTGGATACCCCGGCGTGTCGTTCAGCGCTCATCAGGTCCTCTCTTGCCCTGGCGGTATGATTAAACTTTCGGGGCGTCATCAGATTTGCCGGCACTCTGAGATTAAGCTGATCTCAGACAATCCCTCAAGCAGAGGCAACCCTCCGCCATTGTAATTTTATGCTAATAGAGCGATATCTTTCACAATGTGGAGGGCAGCAATTCCAAATCTCTCCCTCTCTTTTTTACACTCATTGCCTCTATCTCTCCGTCGTCTTTGTCCCCTCTTTGTGCTTTTCTCTCTCTGTCAGACTTTAGCTTGTGTTAGAGAAATCCCAGAGACACCATTCACTTCCCTTTCCTCTGATCTAGTGTGTGTGTGTGTGTGTGTGTGTGTGTGTGTGTGTGTGTGTGTCGGACTGTGTGGCTGTGAAATGCTGTCACAACCTTTTGCAAACACATTACAGAGGATAAACTGTTCAGTTTTTTAAGGATCATACTAAAGACTGTTGCCTGTTGTTCCTCATATCTCTTGGTTTCCTTGTTTTCTGTCTGCTGGGGTCCATTTTTTAAAGAAGCTTTCTTCCTGTCAGAGTTAAAAAAAAATGCTTCTTAAACTTAATGGATCCTCCAATGTCGTGTTTATTGTTCTATCATTGCAGCAAATCCTTTGTTGCTCTACCTGATATACGGGACACAGAGCAAGAAAACAGAAGTCACAGTGCGACCGTCTGTGCAACAGTCACGGCTTAAACATTACTGTTAATGCATGTAACAGCCATGTTGGATTTTAACTCAGACCACTGAAAGTCCTCTGAGAATTCAGACTTTAGGAGCGTGTGTTTGGCCAGTTCACTGCCCACTGCCCTTGAGGCTCCGAACCCCCCCCCCCACTAATTAGGACGTCTTATATGTAGTATGATGAGCAGATTACCTAAATGTAGGAATCAAAACAAATAGTTAAATATAATATTCATGTGCTTTTTCCATCTGTACAGTTTGAGTCTCGCCCGGCTCGTCTTGACTTCATGTTTCTTGGACCGCATCGAGCCGAGCAGCTGTGAGGAGAACAATGACACGACCTCTTCTCGTGCAGAGCGTCGCCTGACAGGACGCCGTAACAGAGCACGAGAGGCTACTCCTGTCTTCTGTCAGGACCAACCTAACAGATGTCTATTTTCTGCCTCCTTTTGTCCCGGTTTCTTTTGACATGACATCGGTGCACATCTCCACAAATTATCACTCCAGCATGATGTCATCATTTGTGTATTTATTCCACAATCGACCCACAATCAAGCTCTAAACGTTATGGTAACGGTGTCATCTCTGTTGCAATGACAGATGACGGCTGCTGGCCTTGAGGGGGGGGGGGGGGTGATGGTTGATATGTTTAAGTTCACGCCACCTGTAGCAGGAGCCAGATGGTGGAGTATTAAGAGAGTGTGTGTGTGTGTGTGTGTGTGTGTGTGTGTGTGTGTGTGGGAGGGACATATCACTGATTATGTCCCCGCTCACTCGAGGGTGCATCTGCTGTTATAAAGAGTCTGTTCATGCTGCCTCTCTGCGAGCTGCAAACACTACATTTAGTTTTGTTTACCTGTTTGTAAAGTTGAATGTGCAGCAGTGTGTTCGCTCGGTGAATTATCCGTAATGAGGCTGTTGACAAAGATGTCATGCAGCAGACTATTTGAACAGTTTAATCGTAGGCTCTCGTTCTCATATTCAGACCTGAGTCCTTGTTGGTTTTAATTGCACATAAATCTCCTGCACCCGGGGCGAAAACACAGTTCGGGTTCTCTCTGTTAGTGATATGCATTACTGTGTATTTATATTTGTATTCCGACTTAGAGGTGATCTAACTCTGACTTCAGCTGGAGCTGGAGTAGCAGTTTTATATTTGTCACTATTATAACCTCAAGTTCAACGTCTTCACCCTCGCTAGTCGGCACCAGAAAGACTCAACTACATATTAAGACTTTTATAAGTTGGCCCTCGATGGCGGTCAGATGTCCTGTTCAAACTGCAACACAGTCACCTGCCACTAGGGGGAGTCTTTATCCAAAGACGGGCTGTAGCGCTACTTGTGTTGTAGTACTTAGTCTCAAGATCCCTTTTTTAAGGCCTGGGTCTCGTCTCAGAATCCAAAGCATTTTTACTGGGTCTTGTTTCGGTCTCAGACTGGACGGACTCTGGACTTTAAATCAAGACGGCCACTATTGTGACAATATCGGCCTTTGCAGTGCCGCGAGGGACTAAACACGGGAGTGAAGCTGTGACGCGCTGTCGTTCTAAATGACTTCCAGATCCAAGATGCTTTTGTCATTTATTCTTTCAAAAACAAAACAAGATACTACAACCGCAGTTATCGGGTCATCAAATAAACTTGCGATCGCAGTATAGTGTGGCGGTCAACAGAAATGTTCTCTTCCCACGCTCACCCCCTCTCTCCATCCAAGCCAAAAACCAGGTGAACAGGTGAGTGCGGCCCATATAATCACTGCCACCCACCACCAGTAACAAGAAGACCGTAAATAATAAACAAATCAGTAAACAACCCATGACACCAAATACACAACCACTGATTGGCTACTGTTCCATATCATTACTGTGATTAGGAGGAAAACACCTATTTCTAAAATAACTAATGACTTCAATTCATTTGGCACTGAAAGGAGTGCAGCTCCTCTGGGAAATATCAGGACATTTTCAGGAGTTCTCTGTAATTGGAAAGCCTTATATGTAAGAAATGAGAGAAAGAAGAATGTAATGCTGTGTGGATTTTTGACTTCCTCTACCTGAAATAAAACGATATAAAGAAGCCCTCACATTGGGATCAAACCGCTGGTGAACCTTTTCTCTCTCAACCCAGAACGTCTCTAATGAGAGCTTAAGGGAGCTGAGTGTGCAGACACTTAGAGTTTAATTTTATTTCTAAAAAGTATCCATTCAGCCTTTAACGATGCCTTGCTTCTTTCTGGCCTTTGGCACAAGTCCATGTGAGATATACAGCTGTAATAATCCACAGAACCATCCGACATCAACATCAGGAATCATTTCCATGAGCTGTTTCCTCCGATGCAGCTCTAATCATTTCATTTCACGCCCCCCCCCCTCCCCCTCCCCCCTCCCTCCCTCGACTACACAACATATTAACACATCTCGCTAACGCTAACTTCCTCTTTTCCACGATGTCACCAGGCTTAAAAATGATTCCATCTACATCTCCCTTCATGAGTGAAATGAAACGGGAAGGGGAATCAATTAGAGATCATAACCTTCACATTATCAGTCTGTTTCATGGCGAGTGCAGGTACCCCCTCCCCTCCCCCTCCCCTCCCCTGATGCTCCTCGCTCCTGTAAGTGTATGTCTGAAGAGCAGCAATGTGACGACAGGTATCAACACTCAAGCAGAATTTCTGTTTTGTGTTTTTTTCCAATTGATTCCTGAAGCTTCTGATGATCTGAGCCTCTAATTTGAGATGCGGCTCCATTTGGATGCCAAAGCTCAGTGAAGCAGCAGATAGAATTTGCGGGCTCGTAGAGATGATGTGTTGTATTTCACAGCGAAATGAGCTTCATTCTGTTAAAGAGCACGTTGTCATCAATCAGAAGAAATATCTATTAAGACACTCTGAATGCAAAGAAGGCTTCCTCCTTAATGTTTGCAGAAATAGACGTTATTGTGCATCAGGTTTGGAATGATCAGTCGGATTGTACAGTGTGTGTGTGTGTGTGTGTGTGTGTGTGTGTGTGTGTGTGTGTGTGTGTGTGTGTGTGTGTGTGTGTGTGTGTGTGTGTGTGTGTGTGTGTGTGTGTGTGTGCGCAGTTATTTTCCAGCAGTCGTCGGGGTGCTCTGTGTGGATCAACAGGGACACAACCTGGGCTGTCGCGGCTCCCTGTCTGATGAACGTGGCGGTGTTGTGTCTGTTTTGGCCAAACAAGCTGCAGCACTCAGCAAAGACCCGACAGACACTCCGGCTGTGTGCCTGGAGTCTGAGTCAGGAAACATTGTGGTGAGGAGTCATGGATGACCATCACAGTCGCCATTCATAAGATAGCATCCTGAACACAACGAGATCCAATCGGACAAGTTTTACTGTAAAGAAATGTTAACGCAACCATTAATCATACAATTTGACATTTTTTGCCTGTCTCTGTGTTCTTCTGTATTTTCATTTACTATACTTAATAACGAGCTGTGACACAGAAATGATGCAATGGCGAGGAATCTGCGTCGTCTCGTTGCTGTCACATTTAAGATTCTCCCGTCTTGACTTGCATTTTTGAACCCGGCTCTTTTGAATGGACATCAGAGGAGGCTGCACATGCTCTGATTCTGACTCCTTTGATATCCGAGTTGGCTTACGGTTGAACTCTCAGCTGGTAACATGAAACACTATATCTGTGCTCCAGAGGCGTCCTGACAGGTGAAAGTTCACCTACCTGTGAGAGCGTCAGGAAAGGGCGTTCCAGAGTGCATCACGGCTCCTCTGCAGGCGCGGCGCTGAAGCCTGGAGGCCTCACACATCTCATGAGCTGCAGTATCTGCTGTGTCGTTTAAACACATCACGTGGTCACTGCTGATTCAGGTCTCTTTAAACAGGCCGTCTCTTAGAGGGGGGAATCTTTCACTATCTCATGAGTGTATTTCTATTCTTAGGCTGACGATTGGACTGAAAATAGATTTTTAGATTCAAACAGATTCCCTTTAATATGAATAAAATGTGTTGGCTTAAATCAGATAAATGTTAATCAGAATCTTACTAGTTAAAAAAATGACGCGATTATGGATCTCCATTTTTGATCTGGGAAGCTGGAATTCAGATTTGCCGGTCTGATACTGAAGTCTGAATTCTGACTTGGAAACTCAGTGGATTTATCAGTAGTCTGAGTTCAAATCCAGCATGGCTGCTACAGGCATCAACATTAACGTTTAAGCTGCACACTACAGTGTTTATTGGCAGCTTAGTCCTCTTTTAGCTTAATTAAATCAATCACACTGATGGTATGGAGTTCTATCTGCGGATACGTCGTCTTTTTATATTTTAACACAAAAACTATCAGGTGTAGTGTGTTGTTATCGTCAGGTGTTAACTCACAAAACAAAGGTACTCCTTGAGGCGTCCATGTTGCTTGTCTGACTTGCAGCTGGAACGCGGTTAACTCGGTGTGACGTCATTCCCAGCTCCGAGATCTGAAATCTGAGGTGAATGGAACACACCATAAAGCCTTCCTTGTTGACAACGCTGTAGGAGAGCAGGTCTTTTAATACAGACCATTGATTTGTTATTTTTATTGTCTGTTCAGATTTGGCAGCACATGTGTGCATCAGTCAGCTGTTGTTGGCCGTTGTCCCACTTAATTTAAACTCTGATTGGTGGCGTCTAATGTGAGCTCAGGCCTTTGACTCGTTTCTGATGTTCTTCACTGACTTTTTGCAGACGCTGCATATTGAACACGTCCGGTCAGGCTTCCTCTTACTCGAGGGATTACAGGCAGAACTTTAGTCTGTTGGACACAGGCATGAACATCACAGATGCTGAGAGCGAGCTAATGTTAGCATTAACTCTGAAACAAACAGTGAAATCCTCTGAACCTCACAGTGAAAGTTAACAGAGGACACGGTTTGAAAGTGCAGAAGTAATGACCGGTGCACGGTCAGCAGGATGGCGTGCCTCTGGAGTCAGGAATACTTCACTGTCACACTCCAGTCCGCTCTGACACATCGGTACAGACGGATCTCTTGGCCTTTCAGTTAAGGGCTCGCCCTCTGAAGCCACCAGGTTAGCCTGCTGTCCCGTGGGGGAAGGACCTCATGGCGGGCTGGATGCTGCTACTGTAAAAGCCTGGGACCTTCACAACAGGTCAACAGGATTGAAATGACAGATGCACAGGAGCATGCCACTCGAGGTGGCTCATATTCCTTTAATGAGCTGCTCAGACTGAAGGACAGAAGGGGTATGTCTCAGTTCAGAGCTCGGTGTGTGCGTTTGATATTTTCTTGAGAATGGTGTCGAGCTTTAACTTTTGAAGTCACACAACAACCAGACCTTTTTTTATTTGATTTAGTTCTTTGGTCATGACGGGCCAGTCATATGTCAACGCCAAGCTGGGATCGGTCGGGCGGGGGGGGGGGGGGGGGTCATATTTCTTCACAATATTGAAATATTTGGCCCAGACTGGACGGACATCAGGAACTGAACAATAGGAACTGTATGACCCCGAGCCAGGTTCCGCCTGGAATGGCCGTTCGAGAGTCTTTCCTCCCGATGGCCTCTGATCTTCATGCAGACTTTTTTCCCTGGGAACTGGCAGAAGAAGAAGTCCACATGTAGCTGGGGAGAACAGATCGACGATGTCGGGAATGAGTCGGGAGTGCAGTGCATGTGTGAAAGGGGCTTGAGTAGTTTTGGTGCCTGAACAGAACCAAACTGTAACACAAGCTTTTCCTCTGCTGTGTCAGCGGGGATCACCGAGGCACAAATCTGTGCCATGAGTTGACCCACAGAAATGACAGACGACCAATCATCATGACCGATGAAGAGCTTTGGAAGGAAGACGACGCCCGGAAAGAAGACTGTATAAAACAAAAAAGAAAGTGTTGTTGTTGTCTCATAGTTCCATCTCGCAGCACCAACTTCATCATTCTACTTACTGCTACACCATTGTGTTTGTTTACGCTCATGACTTTTGCACGAGCAGAGCGCTGTGCTCTCAGTGGACACACATGACTGGACACATCGTAGACGGCAAAAAAATGAAAGATAAATCAAACATTTTAGAATTCTGTTGGGAGGTCGTGAGGCATCCTACAGAAACCCACCGTCTGCTGGATTGGGCTGAATTTGTGCCTGAATAGTTCAGTCTGACGTCGACATTAAGAGTCTTCTACATTTTTTTAAAGATGTATTTTTTGGCTTTTTGTGCCTTTATTTGAGAGATAGGACAGTGGATAGAGTCGGAAATCAGGGAGAGAGAGAGTAGGGTATGACATGCGGGAAAGGAGCCACAGGCCAGATCCGAGCCTGGGCCGCCCGCTTGAAGGACTACAGCCTCCATACATGGGGCACGCATTAACCACTGGGACACCAGCGCCCCAAGAGTCTTCCACATTTGATTATTTCTGTGGAATAATATCCTCCAAATCCAAATACTCCAAGCACGCAGCAGGCTGTCCTGGACTACTGGACAAGGTTACTCAGATAGTCCTCTGTGTGTGTGTGTGTGTGTGTGTGTCTGTGTGTGTGTGTGTGTGTGTGTGTGTGTGTGTGTGTGTGTGTGTGTGTGTGTGTGTGTGTGTGTGTGTGTGTCTGTGTGTGTGAAGGAGAAGAGCACAGGAATCAAACTAAACTACACTTTTATTCCAGGGACTCATTAAAGAGCCGTCAATGAAACTCGGAGTGACTGCGTGTTAAAGCTTCAAACTAACAGCACAGACGATCATTCATACCTCTGATATTCTCTTCCAGTAAGTCTTCATGTCTCTTTATTTCCTCGACTTCCTGCTTGACCTTCCTCACTCACAGAATGTTCCTTCCACATCCTTCATACCAGTTTGATTACGGTTTTCAAAAGAGAAGCGGGAGTCATTATGCTTCCCAGAGATGGTGCTGTTGCAGAATAAGAGAGAGAGAGAGAGAGAAGGGTCAAGGGGATGTTTTTTTTTTTTAACGGGAATGGAGAGTTTAATATCCTCAGAAAGCAAACAGTCTAATGGGCTCGCTCTCAGCCGAACAGGAGTAAAAAAATATGAGCTTGTTTCTGGTTCAACAGTTTTCTCTCTGCTTTCAACAGCAGCTCATTTTTAGCCGTATGTAAAGAATGTTTCGTTTTACAGGAAGTGACTCATTGATCCAGGAAGTCTTTTATATTACTGAAACGTACACATGCTGCTTTACATCATAAGGGAATAGGTTCAACTGTTACAGCTCCAGTTTTAACACTCCCACACCTATGACCACATCACCCCCGTCCTTCATGACCCCCGATGGCTCCCCGTCCCAAAGCGTATCCACTTCAAACGCATTGATATCACCTCCCGCCCCCCTTCCGTTCTGCAGGACCAACCATCAGTCCTGGGGGGACAGGGCCTTCTCCATTGCCGCTCCCAACCTCTTGAACTCACTCCAAAAAACCATCAGACCCCCCCCCCCCCCCCCACAACCCCCCCTCCAACTTCAAGAAAGTCTTCAATACAGCCTACAACCACAAACACACTGTTCTCCTCCTTCTCAGACATTATTTACTCTTTGTTTTGTTGTTGTTCTTTGTTGAGCATCTTTGAGTACTCAGAAAAGCTCTTAAAAAGTCGAATGCATTATTATTATTGTTATGATTATAAAAATAAAGATGAAGTCATTAAATAGCATCATAAAAAGGAACATGTGATGGAGGGAGCAGAGCATGTATGTAACTTACTTCCTGGTTATGTCATTGGTTTGTTGACTCCCAGGTTAATTTAAGATTATTAACCTTTGTGTGTTTCAAGGTGATAAGAACCCCAGAACTACAAATTCACAAGAGAACTACAAGATCACAAGAGAACTACAAGATCACAAGAGAACTACAAGATCACAGGAGAACTACAAGATCACAGGAGAACTACAAGATCACAAGAGAACTACAAGATCACAGGAGAACTACAAGATCACAAGAGAACTACAAGATCACAGGAGAACTACAAGATCACAAGAGAACTACAAGATCACAAGAGAACTACAAGATCACAGGAGAACTACAAGATCACAGGAGAACTACAAGATCACAAGAGAACTACAAGATCACAGGAGAACTACAAGATCACAGGAGAACTACAAGATCACAAGAGAACTACAAGATCACAGGAGAACTACAAGATCACAAGAGAACTACAAGATCACAAGAGAACTACAAGATCACAGGAGGACCACAAGATGTATGTTGATTTGTTCTTATTTTGAAGTCGACCGGACGCTCTGTGCTCTTCCTTGTCTGACTTCCTGTCCGGCTCGTTCTATTCTGTCCAGCTGGACGCGTGCTTGCAGCGTGCTCTTTAGAAAATAGACATGGAGCGTAATTGAAACGCAGCAGAGCGGAGTTGTGCTGCTTGCCCGGCGGATCTCGCTGTAGAAACACAATCATTCAGACGCAACAAACGGCGACTTATTTGACATTATTCTGATTTTGTTGAACATTAATTATGAAGACGCTGTCTAAAAGAAGCAGACCTGTGACACTCAACATATAATCCTCTATGAACTGGCAGCAGTAACATCTTAGTTCTTTAATGCAGGTTGCTCTTTAAAAGGTTTTGGTTGTTTGGGCTTCCAGCTGCTTTTAAATCAATATTCTTGTTTGCACATTTACAGAGATGCCCCTATATGTTTGGGAAATGACTACACATGTCTGTCAATATCAAGCATGCTCAACTGCTGTCATTCATGGAATCCTTCCAACATCTGGAGCAACAGCATCCAGTCTGTGTTTAAGATTCTGTGTGTGAGACTGTTTTTATCTGATGTCTGATAACGTCTGCCCATCATCCAGGTGCAGGGACAAAAACTCTGCTCCTCCTGGAGGCCAGCGTACTTTAGTAGCATCTGTCTGAGGCGTCTCTAGAGGCCTTTAAACATCGTTGTTTAACAGTCAGGCCTCTTATTGTGTTGTTATTCTGCACCATTAAGACATCTTTGCTGCCATGAAACACCTTCTTATTTACGGAGCAATTTCCAAAATAATCAGATAGAGATTTTTCTTCACCAGTTCCATGTTTGCAGCTCGCTCCCTGTCACTATCAGCTCCTCTGTGAGTGCTGGCAGGGCGCAGACTGCTATTTGCCTCCTCTAATGCATGTGGACTTGCCAGCCGCTGCTTTTCACTTGACAGTGGGGGGTATCAAGAGGGGAGGGGGGGGGGGGGGGGGGTCCTACACATGTGGAGGCTCCTGCTATCTTCCCACACCATTACTCATATTTTGAGTCATGACCGGGAGAACAGGTTATGCGAATCTATTTTGAACCATCATATTTCCGTCATTTTTGGGACTCCCCGCCTGAACGTCTCTGGCTGCAGCCAAATCAGCATAATCTTTAAAGTCCCCTCCTGAGATGCAGTTTTTTATAGAGCCACTTCTTTTTATAGTAACTTTTTTTGGTGTGCATTTTTGCTTTAATTGACAGAAATAGCTGAAGGTAGAGAGTAATGTGGGGAAGAGATAGTGGGGTATGCATGCATCAAAGGGTCGTGACTGGGACTTGAACTTACGACCAAGGCGTCAGAAATGGTAGCCTCTATGGGTGTCTGCTCTACTGACTTAGCTAGAAGAGCATTTTATTCATAGTCTTGCAGTTTTATCAAAACCACATCTGGTTTCAGTGACGTTTAAAAGACATTGTTTTAATCACCCTTTCTGAAAATTCATTTGAAGGCACACATGCTGGACTTCATTTATGAGATGTGAGAGCACTGTGGCCTCTCTTCTTGTGTTGCAGGTTTGTGTAATAAGTAGGCGTGGCTGGCCAATCAGACTGACTGAGAGCATCTGGGCTCAAAACTCACAGTCATTATAAAGCTGCCACCTCAACCTGCTCAGAGAGACTTTCTGCATGAGCCTTGTTTTCTTACTTTGTCTTCTTTCTCCATCCAGCACATTGCACAAGACAATTTTTACGCAACCACTCACTTTACTGACTGTACTGACATCCAAACTTCATCTCTTGTTGCAATTTGAAAAGTGAAGCTGATGCTGAAGTGTAAAATCCTGCAGTTCCTGGAGTGTCCACTAGAGGCTGGCTGCAGAAGCACAGGAAGTCACATACACACCCATTCTAAAAAGCCTGTTTTTACAGCAGAGATGAACATGTTTACAGCCTGGTTCAAAAAACCAAATAGGTGTGATTAGCTCACGTCTGGATGGACACACACTGTACGGGGGGTGAATGTTTTGATGACTCATCAGTTTTGATTTGATGAAGGATAAGAGTTATTCACAATAAGGCGTGTAGCTGACCTGATTGACAGGTGGGCGCGGTGTAACGGTTTGTCAGGAGGTTTAAAACCCGCCTCAGCTCCAGCTCTCAGCCTGTCGTTAGGTTGACTGAAAGTTACACTGAGACAGCATTTCCAGCATGGAGACCGCCATCGATGGGACTCCAGCGCCCCCTGCAGGGACAGACGGGGGACGTCACTCAGGCTTCAAACGTTCATTTATCGTAGCTAGTAGGAGTGCAAACGCCACAGAGCTAAAACAGATGGTTCAGATTTTGTGGACTTTTTTGAACGCAGTGGAAATCATCACGCTGATGATATGTGTATTTATATTATGTTTCATTGACTACTTTTTTTTATAGGCTCACATGCTAATTGTGGCGCAAAAACCAAACGGCAGCATTACCTGTCTAAACTTCACTTTTACTGCAACAACAAAGATCTTTTAATGTTCCATCGATTCTGCAGACGTCGCTGCAGAGGTGTTGATGGGGGGGTGTTGTGCACCTTCTGGCTTAATGGTCGGAGCACTTTGCCCCATATGAAGCATCCTGATGTCTGTGATAACAGGCCTTATAATGGTCTGATAACATTTGAAGCACGAGGTGCTGTATGGCGTTACCGGTGGTAACAACGGAGGTCAATAATTGGTCGGCAAGTTAAAGAAAGGACTGATGTTCTGTCCGTATATTCCATCATAATAACAGAAGTCTGAAATAGCAGATCAACAATTAAAGAAGCGAGTTAAGCACTGTAAACAGCAGAGTGAGGCCATTATCACAACAGGGAGGTCTGTACATTAAAGACTCAATAAGTGTCTCTCCTTTTATTGAACAACACAGAGAAACTCCATTTAGAGCTGCTTCACATCCTCACTTTTTTTTTTTCCAGTCGGGAAAATAGTTCCATCAGCACACCGAGAGGGGGGGAAAAAGAACCAATCACTCAACTCCCAGGCACCTGTCCAGCCTCGGCTTAATTGAGATGGGTTTCAATGACAGAGCATTAGGGTTGCCTTGACATCCTCGGCTTGGCGGTAATTCCTTGTTGTTTGCCCGGCAAGCTGCAAGCAAGTCACGTAATTGTGACGACAATCATTCCCCCTAACGCCGCCATGGCAGTACAGTCGTCTCCTACAACACATTATCACATTCAAACCATTGCTCATGTCCGTCAAATCAATCTAATTTAGAAATCTAATCCGAGTGTGGTGGTGGTGTGGGGGCAAGAGGAAAACCTGCAGCCGGTTTCACCACATTAGTTATGTGTGCCTATTAAAGTTTAATGGTCATAGAAGCTATTATATGGTCCTACGCTTCTTTTAGTCGGCCATTATTGTATACATGTGTCACCCTGTGATGCCTTGCAGCCAAATGTACCAAAAGAAACACATTAAAGAGACATTACAGAGTCTGTGTTTGCCAGGTGCTTTCCTTCAAACGCCTTCTATCCATTTGTCTTCCTGCGGAGGAGCGTGCAGCACAGTTGCGCTCTCTTATTGCAAAGATGGCGTTTCTTTAACTTCATTAGATTCAGCTGAGCCGCTCCTTATCTCCTGCCAGGTGCTAATACTAAGAACAAAGCTTTGTTCTTAGTGCACGGCCGTAATCACTGTAATTTTTCTCGTTAATATGCAAACACATTTGCATTCATAAAGCAGGTGCTGGTCTTTCCAGGGAATCAAAGCCAGACTCACATAAAGTAGAAATTTCAACAGCGCCGGTCTGCTTTTTCTTTCTTTCTCTGAAGTCAACCCAAACTTCTCTCCTCATATTATTTCTGAACAAATTCATAACAGAGTGTGAAATTACCCGGAGGCCCTTACTGTCTGTGTTGTGGGACTGAGCAGGCTTTGGAGGGCACTGGTGCATTCTGAATGGCTGCATGCTGGGCCTGTGCCATCTCCGAGGATTACATGAATTAGAATAAGGTTTGCTGGAGATATCCCGCATACTGAAGACATTTCACACAATAAGTGTTTTTGCTGAGTGGGTGTATTTCAGTCCAGTGAACGAGACTACATGCCAAGTAGACCAGAGGAAGACAATGAACAATAGAGAGAACATCTTAAAGCGACTCTCTGCTAAGAGGTAACCAGAGGTCAGGCTGCATGCTGAGACCGAGTCAAAGAAAACCAAGGCCAGTGGCTGCTGGAGCAGATGACACTGCTATGTTGCTTTTTACTGTGTTTTTCATTTGAGATCGTTTTTCTCACCTTCATTATGAGCATCACACAGAGACTTGCCCTCCTACTTTGTCTGGACATGGAGCAGAGAGGATGTGGGCACAAGACATGATCCGTTGGAGACAAAAATACGGAGAATAACATACATTTGGCAAAGAGCGGTGGTGACGTCGACAGAGCCTTTCTGAAAAGTTGAATGATGTTTGACTCCAAGTGGAAAAAACACACTTCTTCTCCGGGCGGCCACCTGCTGCTGCAAACACTCTCTACTCATTGAAAACAATTGGAAAAAAAAACACTACGTTGTCTTGTTGTCTAAAAACAATAGCTTATAAAATGTGTCAGATTTGTTACTGACAGTTTTTTTCTTGAGCAATAGTTTTCTGTGTTGCTAAAAGTGTGTTAAATTATTTTTACTCTTATATAATCTCTACTCTTAGTATGAAGCTAGGACTAGTAGGTAGTTAGCTTAGCATCGTGCAAAGACGGGGAACAAACAGCAGCACTAGCTTGGTCATGAAAAGATATTCTAATTACCAGCACTTCCTCTACGTGTTAATAAAACTGTTCGCTTGTTTGTTTAATGCATAACACAGAAACAGAGAAAAGTCAAATCTTTGTTTCAAGTATTAATGCTAAGCTAGGCTAATGGGCTGCTAGCTGGACAGACGATACTGTCATGTCATACATTACACCACTTCAGTAGCTACATGTGCGTGGATATTGACTTAATGTGAATTATTAGATCAATGCCAGCACAAGGTATCTATAAACCTCGTCTGTCCACAATTAGAAAAAAACTAAACAAATCCAAATCTTATTTCCCAGAATTAATGCTAAGCTATGCTAACAGGGTGCTAGCTACACCTTCACCGACAGACATCACTGTTGGCAAAAAAAGAGTCATTTCTTAAACACCACTTCAGTAGCTTCATGTGCATCATTATTTACTTAATCTGAATTATTAGATCAACGCCAGCACACAGTATCTATAGACCTCGTCTGTCCATAATTACCAAAAAAACTAAAACATTTTGAGGTGCATTACAACATGAGGTCATTGTCTTGATAGTCTTGTTGTGTCAGAAATCTTTTGAGATGTTTCTACCCCATGCCTTTTACATTTTGAATTCATGTTCTGCTGACATGTTATTTTTAGATAACAGACCTCTGAGGAGGTTATTGAGCTGGAGGCCTTAAAAAGCTTCAACCTCTAAAGAACAATAATGACCTTGATGTTTGTATGTCAGATGAGTGTGTGTTTGCATGCTTCGAAGCACAAACACAGTTCGAACCTGTCACTGTGAACCTTTTTTGCAGCGAGGCTATCTTTAGTGTGCTCCAGACCTAAAATAAAAAAAACCCCACAACACACTGAGAGGAGAAGGCTCGGGGTCTGATAAGGCCTGCCACCGGTATTGTAGCCAAGCTAATTAGCCAAGAGGAAATTGGGCTGCAGTCCATATCTGTTTGCTCCAGAGAAGCCAATCTCCCAGGGACCCCTCAAGGTGAGCAGCCGTGCTACTAGCTGCCTGACAGTGACAGCCACGGTAGCCGAGTGGGTTCGAGACAAATTTGGAGGCAAGTGATGTAATCAGTCTCTCCCCCTCCCCCTCCTCCTCAAAACAAGTATGCCAGGATGCTAGTTTCCCTTGGTTTCAGTCATTTATGATTATAACATCGAGCCAAAGCTCTGCAAGTATCATTAGAGTACAGCATATGGACATCCAGCTTGTGGCTGCACTTTTTTAGGAGCAACACCCCATCCTGTTTCCTCTGCACATGTGGCTCAGACGTATTCATCAGTGTTCAGAAGTAGTTTTTTTTTTTTTTTTTTCAAAATATTGAGACACAACAAACTAGCAAACAAGCTAAGACCACATGTGGGAATAAACACACAGCAGGTGCCCGGTGCTGATGGGAAAACAACGCTTTATTCCCACCATTAGAATATATTTAATTTGGTTTAGTTTATTTGCATGTACATTGAAACTGAGAGAATGAAAGAAATGCTAATGTTGCAAGTGAGAGAGAGACCCAGGGGTCTTTTAAAAGCTGCTCACAACAAACAGAAATTTATGTATTATGCTCACAAATCGTGACTCCAGTGAATTGGACATCAGTAACCGGATGATAGGACTCTGGGAGATTCAGCACAGCAGGGGGGACGTTTTTCTAACAAAAACATGAGCTGCAAAAACAGGAATCTTAACAACAAAGGAGAGGGGGGAATCAATACAGCTTGATCAACGCGCCTTTAAACCCCCCGCAGACATGGTGTAGTCATTCTGTCATAGCTGAGTAAATGGTGTACTTTTTTGTTTCTTTAAGGAGAGAGAGTGTAGCTGTGCTTTGTAGTCGGGTTCACCTCCATGTAAGATCCTGAACCCAACGTGGAGAGCACTTTCCCTTCCAGCCATTCAGCTAAATTTGGACTTTCTGGAGAAATGCAGCTGTAAGTCTGCGCTCCTTGGCACACTGACTCTCGAGAGGTGCTTGTGAGATGAATTCATATAAAGGAGGAAGGGACTAGCTTAAGTTGCACAATAAGGATCAGCCCCTTGTTTTCTAAAAAAAAAAAAAAACCCTGACAGAACAGCTGCTTCCCCCACCGGAAAATCCAATATGTCTGCAGCCACAGAGGGCAACGCCGCATTCATGAAGCGTGCAACATGTATCATTTCACACATCTCACTGCTGACATTTTAACATGTCAGAATTTAATATTCCTTTTTTTTTTTTCTCTCCCCCTCTCCAATTTGAGTTTTTTGCGAGGGTAAAGACGTTTGCAGGTGCGGGCGGCGGTACGTGTGGTCAAAAATAATAAGGTGTTAACCTCGGGAAATGAATTGAAACACAGAGAGAAGGGGACGGAGCGCCGCGACAAACGCAGACAGAGTAATTGGATTGTGACAAGTGAGCTGTGGTAATTCTAAGAATTTCATAGCTCCCTTTTTTTTTTAATTCCCCGTGTTATTTCCCAGCAGCACAGTCGAGTAGACGGGACATGATTACTGGTCATGGACAGCCAACTCACTGTACCTGGAGACGTCCCCCAACAAATGGAACAAGACCAGCACTAGGGTTTTTTTTATTATTATTTTTATTATTATTCATTTGCAGCTCAGAGTTCAAGTAGCATCCTGCAAATAAGGTCAGATCAGAGTAAAGTGCTCTGCATCTGAGATCGACTCAAGGTTCATTCTACATTTTATTTTGCACTTTTCAAGCACTCAAAGACGCTTTGCATGACTTAAAAAATAGATCAAAATAATGTAGTAGGAACAAACATTACACACAGGTCAGATACACAACAACATATAAACCACACATAGAAAAACACAAACAGCACAATCACGCATTAAAAGCTTTATGCATCCTTTAATCTCATTTTTGATAAAGATGCTTCTATTAAAAATCAAGTGCTAGATGCTGGCAGGAAAAAGGTTGGTGTGCATTACAGTCTGAGAAGTGAGCAGACAGTTGTTACAGCGATATCTGTTCGATGCTATGAATGTTCCCTGTAAACACTTGTCCGTGCATGCAGCATAGAGAATAATAAGAACAGAGGAAGGTGGGCCAGTGTTTCAACAGAGCCCCGTCTCTGGTCTCCTCCAGGAGATGGAGCCAGTTTGCCTGCTCTCTCTCTCTGGTGTCCTCTGTTCCATTTTGACATTGGCATGCTCTCAAATGCATCTCACAGGGATCATAGACTTCCAATTCTATTTATATTACAAGATCCTTCAGCTGCAATTAAGTCTCAAAAGCCAGCAAGCAGTCGTAATTGAAAATCACTGCACACTGAAGGTGTTCCTTTAAACATGAAGTCATAACGCCTCTTTTACCTCCATCCAGGTAAATAAATATTCCTCTCATTTAAAAGGTTGATGTGATCCTGGAAAGGGACGTGGCAAAGATTTTGAAAAAGGGAGTCTTAGCCCCCTAAAGCTTTTAGTTTTGTAAAAATGCAGACCTCATACTATTTAGCCTTTTTAATGGTTTTAAGCTATTAGTGGAGCTTCTAGCTAAGGATGGCAATGTCTCTAATTTTTACTGCTCCACAACTTCGGTCCTGACTGAAATATCTTAGAAGCCATATGATGAATTTCTATGAAATGTTGTACTAACATGCATGGTCCTGGAGTCTGTTGGGGCCCCTTTCAAACAGCGTTCATCACCTTTATGTTAAGAAATAATCTTCCAACAATAAGATGTGTTTTTTGCAGAAGTTATTTTTATTAATGTGTCTCTCCCATATTTAGGGCTTCACAAGCATCATTCAGTCATTTACTATTATTTGAGTGAGTCATGTCTGATGGGGCCCTCTTAGGGAGGTGTCATAATGGCATTGCAAATTTAGCAAATTCTGAGCCACTGCTGTGGTTTATAGTTTGTCAGCCCTTGGGGGGGCCCCCTACTGGTCCGGGAGCCCAAGCAGTTGCCTGCCTTGTCTGTTGACAAGCAGCAACCGGTGAACCTTACCGATTTGGATCTTCTGACTTTTTCTTCAGTGACATGATGAGAAATATGTCCAAATAATCTGAAGGATTAGCATAAACATGGATACAAACATTCATTATCTTCATACTGAATTGCTTACAACATTTTGGTTTGTAATAACTGAGTGACAAAATAACTTCTCACATGTAAGATTTATCATATTATGCTAAACTAGCATTAGCATGTCAATAATGTTCCTAGACGACTAACTTCCTAGTGTGTTAAATGGACATTTATATTCAGTTTAACCAACTAGTCTAAAGGCAAGAATACACCCAGAAAACTGTCCAAATTTAGCACAATTTATTTTAAAACTTCTGATGGTAAACAATGTTTTTTTGCTCTGCCGACTCTGGCTGATGTTAGCGGTGCTAGCACCGACAGCCTTTTGGTCCTCCCAGCAGGTTGACATCCACATGTCTGTGTTAAATGTGCTTATGCATCGTGCCGGATTGATTGGCCAGTTAAATCTGACACAGCTGAGAATCATTTTTATCTCCATGTTCTTGATCGAAATACTGCTACATTTACAAGATGTTAGCAGCTCACTGTGCTTGTTTGCATCCAGGTGGAAGAGCTGGAAAAGCAGGTCCAGTAACCAGGATTATAGCCACTCTATGGCTACAGCCCCGGCTAGTGGCGAGTAGCTGCATTGCTGGAGTCCCATCGATGGTGGTCTCCATGCTGGAAATGCTGTCTCAGTCTAACTTTCAGTCAACATAACGACAGGCTGAGAGCTGGAGCTGAGGCGGGTTTTAAACTTCCTGACAAACCGTTACACCGCGCCCACCTGTCAATCAGGTCAGCTACACGCCTTATTGTGAATAACTCTTATCCTTCATCAAATCAAAACTGATGAGTCATCAAAACATTCACCCCCCGTACAGTGTGTGTCCATCCAGACATGAGCTAATCACACCTATTTGTTTTTTTGAACCAGGCTGTAAACATGTTCATCTCTGCTGTAAAAACAGGCTTTTTAGAATGGGTGTGTATGTGACTTCCTGTGCTTCTGCAGCCAGCCTCTAGTGGACAGTCCAGGAACTGCACGATTTTACACTTCAGCACAGGTTGCCGCATGCTGACGACTAGTGAGGGTGACGACATTTAACAGTTTAATCAACTGTATGTGCACATCCCTAGTTATCATAATAATTTCATCATGTTGGAGGTCAAAGCAGCATAGTGCCATAAATGCAGCCTCCAATGGCTGCAGACTTCACATTTGGTTATCTTCATGGAGGTTGTTGGTCGCTTTTGAAAGCGAGGATTTCCAGGAATCACATCAGAAATTGTAAACAGCCCCCAGATTGCCAAACCTCTTTGGAATGACCCGAGGGGCGACGGCCTGGGGTCTCTGCATGGGAAAGTGTTCACATGATTTCTGTTGACAGACAAAATAATTTATGCTTTGTTTATGTAAGCAGGTCTGGTACTAAACTACATTCTGTCTGTGTTTGCTCCTTGTTGTCTTTTTGGTCTTGTCTACCTTTTGATGTCTGGTAGTATTACATTACCTTCACACATGTATGAAAATGATGATTTGTTGTTGTTGATGACGATTTGAAGCACACTGCTGGTGCTGGGCCAACCAGCAGAAAGCTGGGCCAACCATGATCAACATCATTCAACTGATCATTTCACACAATTACATTTCAATCAAGGGAAGCAAGTGTCAAGCACAAAAACTGCACATTTGTACTGATTAGCATAATTGTATTTATTGAAATTACCCTACAGAGCGCCCGCAAACTAAGCTTGTGGAAGAACCTGCCAAGCCAGAGTTGAAGTAAAACCCTTCTGAAAACCCCCCTCAGTGTGAGTTTAAAGACATTTAAAGAGTTCAGTTCAGTTAAAACCAACTGGGCATAGTTATTCTTGGTGGACCAACCGGCACTTTGCAAAAACCGAAGCATGCAAAGCGTTCACTATTTGGTTAAAAGGGGAAGAAGACACAAAAGGCGAAGCTTAGTCCACGTCACTGCACAATATTTCATGGGAAATATACCTTGGATTTGAGACGAGGGACTCTCCCCTTGTCTCAGTCTCTTTGTTTCTTTCTTCCCACTTGTTAAAAATTTAAACAAGCCTGACAATGCATGAGAAGCTCAACCTAGCATGAAAGGATCACAAACACACGAGAGGAATTCAAAAGGAGAAACCCAGAGAGAAATTGAGAGCAAAGAAATTCTCTTTTGTAAAGTAACTATTGCAGAGAGATCCCCGGAGCCTTTTTCAGATGTATGGAGAGAGAGGGGGAGAGAGGGAAAAGTTAAATGGGTTAGGGGATCACTCCTCACCTGCTCAACTTCCCAATAAAAACCATTCAAGGAAGTCCAGGTATTTTAACGACCATGCTCACTCTGAAAACACTTTAGATGTCTTTTGTTTATTGATCCAAAAATCCCATTTCACTATTTGATGAGCATCCACTCCATCTGAACAGAAAACATGACGCACTGGGTCAGAACACCTCAGGTGACTTACTGGACCTGTGAGCATGACAATAAATATTTGTTGAAGGTCATGAAGAAGAACGATCAGCTGACCTGTGCTTTATTCTCTGTTATGATTCATAAAGTCTCTGCCTGTTTGTAGTTCTTTTTAACGACATATCAATCAGGAGTGACAAGTCAATGCATCAAAGATAAATATTTCTTTAACATATTTTATATTAAATTATTGCCAGAGGATCTTCTGCACTCAAAGTCCACATGGAGAAAGGGTGATCCAAGACGTCCGCCCTGAGGAACAGCAAGATCTATCTGTCCCCACCGAGTCCAGACACTTAAGGTGGAGGTGTTGGCTGATGATGTCGTCTGAGGCTAAAGGGATGAAGAAGCTGACCAGTATGTGAAGATTAGGGTTGACCTGACGATGGCTGATGATGAGATCTGAGGCTGATGGGATGAAGAAGGTGATGAAACTGTTGAGGCTTGGTGGTGATGGGGAGGTGGAGGGTCACACGAAGCAATTGAATGAATGAACCGGTGGAAGAGAAAGCCATATTTTGAAAAAAGACAGCAGCAATATGGTAGGCTAACAATGAGGTAGTGGAGCAGTGCTATTGGCTAGATGTGACCAGGTAATGATTACAGGAAAAAGAGTGAGCATGCGTAGAGGAGAGATGTGACCATGAGGATGAACAATAACACCAGCAGTCAGAAAAGTCTTCCTGACTGACTTCAATCAAAAGGGGATTTTGAATAAATCTTATTGGTATGAAGTTTCCTATTTAGTGTATAAAAAAACATATTTAATCGAGTATGTCTTCTTTTGATTTCAACCTTTAGAGGGCACACATTTCAAATATTTGCATCAGAGTTTAAACCAGAAGGAAACATTTACTACAAAACACATCCCTCCCCAAAGAACCTGCAAAAATCCATTTAGATTAAGTACTTGTGTTCTGTAGCATTCATGCTAACCCTGTTAGCCATTTAATAACCAAACAGAGTAGCAGCAATAGAAACGATTACGAAGGTTCAGATGTTGTTGGCGGGAATCGATTGGTGGAGCATCAACAAGATATGATAACTGTAAATAATAAAGCCAAATGTACAAAATAAAGGTTGCACATGGTTAGGTTTGCCTTTGTTTTAATTGACTGCACTGTTGTGCATGAAGATAACAAAGTTAGCATCCATTGTTGAACATTGTTGGGTGATTATCTTTCTCTCTTGGCTGGCTGGTAAATCAATCTTTTTGTGAACAACAGGAAGCAGAAACCATCGTCCTCCGTCTCTCTGAGGCGGTCTTTCATTTTTGTTTTATATCTATTTAGCGGTCTTTAATCACCATATTGTAATTAAAGTCCTGGTAAAGGTTGACATGTCAATTTGACAATCCCTTTACATCCAGTGATAGACTCCAATATCATTATTCTGATCCCTGCTGGACTTGCAAATACACTTCCCCATGTTCCTCTTACTCTAATATGTGTCTCTAATCCGTCTACAAACCCCACAATGATGAGAAAAGTCCATCCTCTCCGTCTTCTGCCTGCTCCACTTTTCAGAAAATGTGTGCTCAAACAACATGTTTGGAAATTTTCCCTTCATGACATCACAAAGGGCAGTAGCCCCTCCCCCAGGTGGGTGACACTCCCACAGCTAGGTGTTTGTTCTGCCCTCTGAGTCTGCCTTCTCACCGTAAACAATAGGACATGGAGCGAGAAAGCTCGAGTACACCCAAGCCCTTCCAGAGAGGGGGCGTGGTCAGACACAGCTCATTTACATATTTAAAGGTACAGACACAGAAACAGCCTGTTCTGAGCAGGGCTGAAATAGAGGGGTTTATAGACATGATCAAATACAGGATCAGAGTGGATTTAGATCAAGAAACTTCACACACATGTTTTGCGGAGCTCTGAGAATTATTTACACCGAAGAGGAGGAGGAGGATATGTGAACTTTAAAATGTGAATAAGTGACTGACTTTTTTGGTGATTCCCTCCAAAGATCATGACCCAGTTTGTTTATGTATGGAATACAATCATGGTGACCCTCTGATCAATTATGGTCACGGTGCCTATTCCCCAGGTATTGATTCCCATTGTTTAGCAGACGTGTAACGTAAGTGATTCTGTGACTCGTCAACAGTATGTTGCTTCTTAGCCCATATTGACTTCCTCTTTTGGAGGGAGCGCTGTCTTTAGTAGCCTCCCTAAAATCAATTAACAATCTGTGTAGCTTGTAGACATCAATGAAAGCTGCATCAAGGTCTCCTTATTTTCTTACTGCTGATGTCGTCTTTTTTATATTAGATTATATTTTAACATATTGATGTGTGAGTCTGTTAGCAACACTTTTGTGGTCATAACGTTTTCTGTGAGTGTGATAAGTGGTGAGCTCGGTCTGAGCTTTTAAGTTGAGACTCTAATGGTCCTGATGCAGCAAAGACCAAAGCACGAGAACGACGCAGGAAACAACAAGCCAAGAAAGAGAGAGCACAGGTGCTATTTTATCTGCATTGTCTGTGTTCTCCTCTGTGTCTGTGGTGGCCTTAGGATGACTGCTAGCTTAGCTTCAGGCTGCATATTGTTTCAAAGTCGACAGCTCATCAGAATGAATGACAAGTGTTGGGGCATGAACTTGCCCCACTGAGGGTTGGGGGTAAAGAAGGGTTGCGTTTCACATTTCTGCCTGAAGGCAAAAAGTTGCATATTGCAGCTTTAAATTTAAATATTACATTGTTATTAATGTGTTGCACCCTCTGGGCCTGTGAAGCCAATTTAAAAACCTTTAAATACGTTCAGAAAATCATAGTCATGAGTTTAATTCCCGTCCCCAAATCCCTCGAGAGCTGCATGTTACATGTGGTTCCCTTTCATCCAGCTACACTTACATGTATATGCAGGATGTGAACAATCCAACGCAATCCTATACCATGAGCCTGAAACAAAAGGAGCTGTGGAAAGTTTTCGGGGAAATGTCACCAGTAAAGTTCTCTTTTTCTTCCATTTGTCTCTGATGTTTAGTTTGGGACAATGCAGAGGCGAGATAAAGAAAAAGCTTCATCCCAGAAAGACATACTGTATATTTCTGTGTTTGATGTTTGGCCTTGTAATAACATGACATGTAGGTCAAGTGGACTCAGAATCTTTCTGCTGATTTGAAAAGACCTTCACTTGGCATCCACTTGACATAAAAGCACAGCCTCTGATCCAAATGTGAAGAGCTCCGACAACCACAAATCAAAGGAAACGCTAAACCTGCTATCACACACATCGTTCTTTTATACATCTGCTGTAAAGATTTTTTTTGCACTTCTTTTATTCTGATTAAAAAAACTAAAAGGAAGACTGTGTGTCATTTTAAACATCAGAAATCCAGTCTATCCTGTGTAAATGTGTCTCTGAGTCATGACTGTCTACAATGAGTGAGACACTGGCTGTGTTGTTGTTGTTGGGGGGGGGGGGTTGAAGGTGTGTCTCTGGAGGGAGGCTTCAGTATGGAGGAGGTGTGGCCAAACAGGAATCCTCAATTCCTCACTTTCGCATCAAGGAGTTAAGAATTAGAACGCTCCATAATTAAGCAACATTAAGCACAAGCACCAAACAAAATTGTCTTCGCTCCAGCTGCAATCACCTTTGGTTTGCATTGTTGTGTTAGCATGCTAATGTTAGCGCTCTTTAGTTAGCTCGTAGCTTCACATTGCATATAAATTAACACAGAATGACCGTGATCTAAAAACTCTTACTAACATCCAAATTAGCAGTGAGTCATGACTCAGAGAGACATTTACATAGGACATACTGGATTCATGATATATTTATGTGCAACATGATGCACGTTCTTCAATTAAATAGAGATTCAAAGTGTTGGATTTTTCGACACTAGACAGTCTAGTCCAACATAAACTGTTCTTCATTAATTATAAAATGATTTCTCTATTCTTTTAAATACTGTGATTCTACAACTGTAATCCAACCATAACTTGGTGAGGCTCCAAATGATCCTGTGCTACTGTTGGCAGTGCTGAATGGAAATGTGCATGAATACACTCGCTTGTTAGCCCAAATATAAAGTCCTCCACGCAGCAGGCTCGGTTATAAAGAACAAGAAATCACTTCTCATCGACCCTGCACAGAAACTTTTACAACATTGAAGAAGTCTTCAGAATGAGAGTGCAAATGACAACCCCCCCCCCCTTACTGCGTTTCAATTAAATATCTGCAGCAGACAATGAGCTCTCAGGCTGTGTTTCGCTTTCCAGCAAAAGGCATTAACTGAATCAAAGAATCCATGGCAACCACTGAACTCCACAGCCTTGAAGCCCTTTGACTGAACTACTCAGAACAAGTCCAATCGTTTAAGACTGTGTGAAATGAGCATACTGATTTTCATATCAAGAGATTCTCTCTCCTCGCCGTACAGTCCCATGATTACGGCGACCACGGCAAAAACCATCTAATTACACTCGTAGAATTACATCCTCCAGAACCCATAATTACAATAATCTCCTGGGGGCAGAAAGAGTTTTCTCCCAAACCATTAACCTTGGGGTGCCCAAGCCCGGGCTGTTGTATTTTTTTATTTCACCTTTATTTATCAAGGTTAATTGTAATGCTGACCACACATAGTTTTATCAGCAGCGCCCTGCTTTATACCCGAGCACTGAAGATACTGTAAGCTCACCGTTCCTCCTCAATATGACCTCTTCAATATTCAGCTCCCAGTGGTAACAGGGAAGCCCTAATCCCATACTGGTATCTGGGACTGGTCTGATACTGGCTCAAGTAGTTGAATCAGCAGCGTTGGGTACTGTAACACCACTACTGTTTGTGGTAGTAACAAATGAACGTGAAACAGTCGACAACAGGCGGGCGAGGTGAAGCTAACGTCAGCCCAGCAGCATCCTGGGAGAAAGAACGATGTGCATAGTAAACAAACACAGGCAGGTTTTGGTTAGTCTTACATCAAAGAACCTTGAGGGATTATTCAAACATTGTTTTCATCTACGTTCTTGGACTTTGTCATGCGTCGGCTGCACACTGGGCGACCATTTGCCTGCATGAAGGAAGAAAGTTATAGTTATCCAGCCTGCATGGTGCAGAAAAGTCACATTTTTTGAGGTATTTCACACTTGCTATACACCATCGCGTTCTACAGATACTTGCAATATCGTCAAGCCAAGGTTTGTCGGCAAGGGGGGGATTATCTACAACAGACATAATTGGCGGTTAGTCAAAAAAAGGGCGCGAGAGCACCACCCAACCACTCTCCGTCAATACAAGAGATTGAGGAGCACAGAAAAAATGAGCTCCTGAAATTCTTACACACTACCACCCAGGAGGAGGCAGCAGAGGGACTCGTCCCATGAACTGAGACGTAAAGAGCGAGTCATGCAGCGTCATTGGATCAGAGCATCGGCTGTTTATGAAGGTGGATCAGAGCAGTAGACTAGATTAGCATGAGTCAGCAGTTTTTTAAGGTAGTTTCCACAGAGTTTAAGAAACATATGTCCGTAAATATAATTGCATTTGGTGTTTTTTAATCCTTATTTTTGGGCTATATTCTTTTTTTTAGAGATAGGACAGTGGATACAGTCAGAAATCAGGAAGAGTGAGAGTGGGAAATGACATGTCGGAAAGGACACAACAACTTCTTACTTATCCAATCAAAGACTAGTGTTGGAGAGGACACTGAATTGTTTAATATAACAAAGAGTACAGTTGAGACCGACCCTTTTTGGAAAGTGTCTTGAGGTATTGACCAATACCTAAGACCAAGGGATTTGTATCGTAACTGAAAAAGTTCCCAGATATGAGCTTGGAAGGTTTGATTTCCAGATTGGTGATCAAGTGCTCTGATCACTCCGCTGTAAGTGTTGGGAGCGTTGTTGTGAGTCCGTCTCAAATGGAGGAACAATGATGAATTGTCCCCGAATGTTGTTTGCACCTGCCTCTTTCCAACACTTCACCCTTCTGTGTCAACATGGCGGGGTGAATTATTAATCTAACATTGGCTTTGTGCTACTTTGTACACATCCATCATGACTCACAATCGGCCCTGTCAGTTGATTTGAATGATGGGAAGCACAGACATGGCATTTTTTTCTGCTCAAATAGCTCAGTCTGTGCTGCCATATTATACACTTTAATTTACACCCACCCGTCTAGAGTAACTTGACTCCTCCAGATGCATCTTAAAATGAGATTAATCACCGGGGACCGCCATGTCGAGATGAGTCGTCCACCTGCCATCCGAAATGTGCCATATCAATCAAACCCAGCACACTAATGATCATCCAGCAGAAGCTCCAGCAGAGGGGAATTGTCGTCCCCCTGGCGCAGTCATTTGCGTCGATCTACGGCCGTGAGCGCATTTGGCCTCCTTCACAGCCGTAATGGCTGTGCTGCTTTGTCGCCCGCCGATCTGCTCTCCTCAGCGAAAGATTAATTCTCCTCTTCACTGCCGAGGTTGAAGAGCCTGACAGCGTTCTCTATGAGTTTGTCCCCAAACGAGAAGGAGCCAAAATAGTGGAAATGTGCAGAAATAATAATCGAGAGAGGGAGCACTTCAAAGCGGGCGATAGAAAAAGAGGCTGAGTGAAGTTCACTGGCAATCTAGGTGGTGCAAAAGATTTATTTTTTCTTACTTGTCACAGCAGCTGATGAAACTCAAAATCTGCCACTTTTGATTGCTGATTTTCTTTTTTTCCTCTCCAGTTATTTCAGGTTTTGTGGAAAGCAGCCGGGCCAATGAGCGATGTTAGTTTGCTGCAAACGTTGGGAGCAGAGAACAAAACTTTATCAGCCAAACAAATGACTAACAGGAGGACAGAGTTCCCCCCCAAAAATCGGTGTCATTACGAGACATTTCCTGACAGTTTTTCACTTGTTCCTGCAGGTTTGTACAGTCGCACATCCTCCCTTGAGATATAATTCTACCCCTACAGTTCCATTCTGCTCTCATGCTCCTTCTTTCTCTCGCGTAGCCGTGTAGCAGTAAACCATTTCTCATTATCAGGAAAGTGCATATATATCTGTACTATTATTGTGCATCACATATTAACATGTGACGGCAAAGCTCAGCGCTGAAGCTGGAAATGAAGTGAAGGCCAGAAGAGAAGTGGATGTGGAGTTTTAATTATACATCTTGGATTTCCAGCTGCTGCTGGTGTGGGCTGACATTTAGCCGTAAGCAACAATAACAGCGTTTATTGTAAGGTGCTGATTTATGTTGTGACTCTGGGATGTCATTCATTATTGATTCACATGTTGACCAATGTGTTCCTGTCAGTCTCAGTGTGTGTTGTTTATCTTCTGTTTATGCCAGTTTCTATCCTGGAGATCTCACAGTGAGCGGTCATATTATTTATTCAACCACTCTCAAAATACGCCATTACAATACATTTCCACACACTCCAGGTGTGTGCAGTCTTTCAGCGCTTTCGCTGCTACTCTAGTCAATGATGTGTTTCCACAGCGAGCGCCGTGGTCCAACTCCAGAGCGCTTTTCAGCAGCTGCAAGTCTATTTTCAACAAAGCTTGTTGCAATCACGCGTCAAGCTGGACAGAATAGATCGAACGGAGCAGGAAGTAAGACAAGAAACCGAAAAAAACGAAACAATTTCAAAATAAAACGCAACATACAGACTCCTGATCGTATATTCCATGATGTCAAAACAGACACCGAATAAACAAATGATCCTCAGAAAGAAAAAAGAGACATGTTGTTTGAACGTTTTTCTCTCCATTCCCGCGTGATCTTGTAGTTCTCTTGTGATCATGTAGTTCTCTTGTGATCATGTAGTTCTCCTGTGATTTTGTAGTTCTCCTGTGATCTTGTCGTTCTCCTATCATCTGGGGCGGCAGTAGCTCAGTCTGTAGGGACTTGGGTTGGGAATCAGAGGGTTGCTGGTTCAAGTCCCAGCACAGACCAAGCTGGAGAGGTGCCAGTCCACTTCCTGAACACTGCCAAGGTGCCCTTGAGTCAGGCACCTAACCCCCCCACAACCTCTCCATTAGTGCATGTCCACAGGATCCTGTTTGTGCATGCGTGTGTATTTCAGCCTATGTTTGTGTAGCATCTTAACTAGACACAGTGTAAAAATAAATTTCCCCTCAGGATCAATAAAGTATAACTTATTATTATTATCTTGTAGTTCTCCTCTGATCTTGTAGTTCTCCTGTGATCTTGTAGTTCTCTTGTGATCTTGTAGTTCTCCTGTGATCTTGTAGTTCCCTTGTGATCTTGTAGTTATCCTGTGATCTTGTAGTTATCCTGTGATCTTGTAGTTCTCCTGTGATCTTGAAGTTCTCTTGTGATCCTGTAGTTATCCTGTGATCTTGTAGTTCTCGTGATCTTGTAGTTCTCCTCTGATCTTGTAGTTCTCCCGTGATCTTGTAGTTCTCCTCTGATCTTGTCGTTCTCCCGTGATCTTGTAGTTCTTCTGTGATCTTGTAGTTCTTCTGTGATTTTGTAGTTCTCTTGTGATCTTGTAGTTGTTCTGTGATCTTGTAGTTCTTCTGTGATCTTGTAGTTCTTCTGTGATCTTGTAGTTCTTCTGTGATTTTGTAGTTCTCTTGTGATCTTGTAGTTCTTCTGTGATCTTGTAGTTCTTCTGTGATCTTGTAGTTCTTCTGTGATGTGTGTACAGCAGCTCATGGCTGCACTCCGCTCACGCTACAGAAACGGACCCATTGTGACAAGGCCAAGCCGTCAGACGAAGTAAAATCATGGCGCTGACAGAACACAGCGTTCATGGACTATTTGGAAATTGACAGTGAGGCTCCAACAATGTTGTTGTTCCCAACTTTCCTTCCCTATTCTTTGCACCGATCCGCTCGGCTCCCTCTGAAGGTTTTTCAGAATAAAATTTGAATGCACGGTCATTCCCTCAAACAGATTGGTATATGATACTGACACTTCATCACTGCACATAGACAAAGAATCACGTGTGAACATAAAGTTATGTAACAGAACAAACTTTCAACATACACACATATTACAAAAGAAAAAAAAACAACAGCAGCTGTTTAACTCCAAAGTGCATTCCTTCATTCATGGGTGTCCTTAGTCTGTTTTGATGCTCTGCTAACGCTGCCCTGTCGGGTTGTGTCCTTGATTTTACCCTGTGCCCTCCTCCTGCAGCAGCTGGTACCAGGGTGTGTGTCTCTCCTCCTGGTGTGGCAGCTGTCTGCCTATAATCCTGAACGCCTGCTTAACAACCCTGTTCAGCTGCTTCCAAACTCTTTTTGAGCGTGCTACCAAATCATGCTAGTGTGTCTGCTGCAAAAACACTCTTGAGTGCTGCAGTAAAAATTCATAAAGGCATCTGAGGACATACGAAACCTCTTAAGGCGAAAGATGATGTGAAGCCTGTGCCTTCTGAGCTTTGCCTGGTAAGTGATGGGAGTTATCAGTGCAAGCAGGACACAAGAAGCTCTGTATTACTGAATATTTAAAGCACTCAATCTTATCACCTTTGCCCTCGATAGCACCCTCAATGCTAACGGTATAAGAAGAAGTGTGTGAGATTGGGTTTCATCCAGCCACACTGTTTGGGGAGGGGGGTTGAGAATCCACCATCCATCTAAGCACAGATGGAATAACCTGAAGGCCCAGGAGTTGTAATAAGCAGAGCTCACACTGCAAAAAGTGGTCAGGCATAGGTAGAGATCAGTCCTGAAACAACCTGTTTGGATGATGAGCAAACTATAAGGAATCTAAAGATATATATATTCACTAACAACACTGTAAAGACTCAAATTAGCCTCTCAATGCCAGTTTTCTTGGATAGTGGTGAAGTGTCAGGGGAGGAAAATTCTACGTCCTTCAGGGGACTATTTTCAGCTGAGGATGAATACCCATGTGTTGCTGTATGGTGAGCATTCTTGTGCTGCATCAAGGTGTATGTGGGAAAAATTCAGTTACAATTATTTTTACACATATTGAAGCAAAGGAAGATGTCACCAGGTGCATCGGTGTGTTTTAGTGAGTCCGTCCATGTGGTGGAGCCTGCTACTAGAGTACATGTATGAGGAAACACTCAGTCTGCTCCCACACTACCTCTGTTTTTTTAATCATGCAAAAATGAGGGGTGGCTGTGGCTGAGTTGGTGGAGTCGGCCATCTCTCAACTGGAAGGTCGGGGTTTGATTCCCAACTCCTTCAGCTACATGTCCGATGTGTCCTTGGACAAGACACCTAGCTTCATCAGCAGCATATGAATGTAATGAGTTAATTCTGAAGGACTCTTCCCACATCAGCCTCTACCATCAGGGTGTGAATGTGTAGGTGTGACCTGCGGTGTGAAACGCTTTGAGTCGTCAGAGGAAAAGAAATATACAAGCTCAAGTCCATTTCCCATTTACCTAACAGAACCATTTAGTTCTCAGGACCTCTTCATGCTCTCTGTCCCAAACACTGACAGAATCTGGGCGATGGTCTTTTTGGTGTTCTGCAGCCTCATACTAGAGTCTATTGCAGAACGACTTAAAACTCGAGGAGCTGGAGTCCTTAAATGTTTTTAAATCTACAATGAACGACCTGGAAGCAGATTCTACAGGATGTGGATGTTTTTAACTTGACTTCTTGACCTACTGACTCTCAGATTTTACTCATAGATGGTTCTCTTTTAACACCAATGTTTGTGTTTTTATAAATCCTACTTTGTCTTTCTTTGTGTCTCCGTCTGTAACTTCGTGTTTGTGCTGCTGACGGTCTCGGCCTGGTCTCTTTTAACAAAGAGGTTCTTCATCTCAATGGGACCAACCTGGTTATATAATAATAAAACAGAAGAAGTCATAAAACACATTTGTTGTGGTTGCATGCCGAGCTTTTCCTTTGGGACATTTGAATACCAAAGTTTACGATGTCAGAGTAAACAACAAAATGGAAATGATGATTTCCATCCTATATTGAAAAAATATGTTCAAAATATTTGAACAAACCCGGTGTTGAGTTTTGTGCTCTAACCCTCTCTGCAGTTTCTTCTCACAGGCCAGAGGCAAACAAGGCAGGTCAAGTGTAAACTGAATTTGCCAGTAGGTGTGAATACGAGTGTGAATTTGCTTGTCCATATGTGTTAGCCGTGTGATGGACTGCCATGTGCTCCATTTCAGGATTTGGTTGACTTGACTCTCAGGAGACCTTGAATGGGAAAAGCCTTTTGTCACAGAGATATGGCGTGGATGGATTGTTGATGCAACTTTGCAAATTAGGAATGCATTGAAGTGATTCGATATGTTTTGATAGTTGACTGATAAGATGAGTCATGCACCGACATATTACAGACTGATGTTCAGGAGCCTTGTTGTTGTTTTTTTACCATTTGTTCTGCCCCGTTTAGGGGAGGCCAAGACACAACATAAATAAAGGAAATTAAAGATATTCTTTTACAATGAGAAATCAAGGCTTTCAAATGACAGTGACTCAGATGGTGTTTATTACATCTATGATCTGATGGTCATGACAGGTGCATCTGACCTCTCTGTTCACCGGGGATCACATGAGGGACCACATGAGGGACCCGTAACACCTACACTGTTTTTCATTGCTGCTGCAGTTCACTGTAGCTGCACCCCCTTATATCTCAAATGCACCCTAAGTCATTTCATTCTAAAACCGGGGCTGTATCCAAATTGCCAAGTATCTACTCAATCTGTCAGTAGACAGTACCTACTATCCGTGCTGTATACTGTTTAGTACCTACTATCTGCTGTATACTGTTTAGTACCTACTATCTGCTGTATACTGTTTAGTACCTACTAGGCACAGTAGGCAGATATTTGTTCCTACTTCTTCTGATTCATTCAGTAAGGAAGTGACAGTCAGGTAAACAAAAAACAATATCACAATGTAAATCCAGTAAAAGGCAGATTAAATAACTAAATAACATACAGTACATAAAGGAAAGTACAAATGAAAGACAGTAATATACAGAATATAAAATAAACCAATAAAGACACATTTAAATAGTTAAATCATTATTTAAATAGTGAAATCATTATTTAAATAGAGAAATCATTATTTAAATAGTGACATCATTATTTAAATAGTGAAATCATTATTTAAATAGTGACATCATTATTTAAATAGTTAAATCATTATTTAAATAGAGAGAGAAAGGTTTTATAATAATGCAGATATTTGTTATATTTTCTGTTGTTAATTAAAAGTAGTGATTTCAGTCAGGACTTTAACTGTAGATTAAAAATTGATTCAATTAATTCACGCTCGTTTGTTTTGATTTGGAGGCGGACGTGAAGTGATGATTTACGTTTAATTTCGCACAGCATTGTGGGTAAAATACAATTAATTTCCTGAAAGGACACATCCGATCCATACTGCATGAAACCCGGAAGTTAGTATCCATACTGAAATGTTCAGTATACTGAGGTGGACCCAAAATATGCATACTGAATGACCACGAAAGTTCAGTCTACTGAAACTCCTACTGAAAAGTACTGACTACTGAACTGTGACAATTTGGAAAGGCACAAGACACAAGACCGCCCAGACACAACCAACACAGCCAATAAAAATACATATACAGCCAGAATCGTGACACGTTTCATTACCATAATCTTGTGGTTAAATCTTGTAGCCATGCATTGAGTCAAGTCATGGGAACGTTTCACCAGACGTCAATGAATCTAATTGGCTCCCACGGATAATTCGGTTTCACCTGTTTGGAATTTCAGAGTTTTTGCCATTCAGCGTTGATTTGTTGACCTTTTGTTTTCTGGTTTTGCATCTGGTGAAGACGCCATTGATTGTCTTTAGCACCTAGATCGAGTGTGAGGAGGGAATTTAAAGATGGGGGCCCAATTCTGTGACACTTGTACTGTGTTCAACTCCTCCTTTTTCATGCAGTCTCGTCAGTCATCCCTAAATAAAGACTAACAGAGAATGTGGTTGTGCAAGTTGCTTTGGTGTTATTCGGCACTAATCTGCAGTTTTCTCTCACCCTTTTTTTGGTCAATAAAGGTGCCAATAAAATGGTCCTCCCTGAGTTAAACTGGACATCTCTATAGTTACTTCCAAGCTTATCAGTGCCAACAAACTGCCTTATTCCCAAGTAATTGAGTAGCGTCTGTGTATCCAGCCTCAGGGGGGGAAAACAGCTTAGAGAGTCCACAGAGTCCAGAGTTTCACTGAAACTAAAGGTGGCTCAATGTAGAAAACGAATATCTGCTCATCAGCAATTTACTCCCTGTTCTTTTGGTGGAAGAAAACCTTTTGATTATTTTAAAAGCTTGTAGCTTCTCTTGTATCGTTCTCATGGTGTGGTACATATTTAATGAGTGATTTAAAGGTTCATGCTGTTTGTGGGGGGGGGTTGGGAGTCCACACTGATGATGGTGCTCTGATGGGCCAATAATGAGAACAGGAGGATGCAAACACTGTTCAACTTGGCCCTTGGGGAAAAGTAGGACCTGAAAAGAGCTCGACGACTCCTGTGTTAATGTGCTCCCTGTGCATCACAAAACGAGCAGCAGAGCGAGGCGAGAGAGGACGCACCATCTGTGCACATACTGCAGGTGCAACAAGTCAGATAACTATAGAATTATTGGACTTTAAATGAGGAAATCCACAGAACATAGTTACATTTAATGCTGTATACTGCATTTTTCTTTCTTTAACAAAAATAAAGTTATGTTCATTGGAAGCTAAAATGTTCCAATGATGGTTTAGATTGAAGGATTTCTAACATCGATTCAGGAAATCTAGATTGATTGACAAAAAGGATGAGCAGTGAAACCCAGTGAAGATCTCTATATTTCACAGAAAACAATAACTTGGATGGGTCGGATAACCCATTAGCTGCACTCAAACAATAGCTAACATTTAGCATCAATCCTAAAGGTATCTTACTCTCTGATCATTAAGGAAACATGCTATGTTGAAGTGCTGGCTTCTCTGACAACAATGCAGCAGCCAGTATGTCCTCCTTCTAACTTTAGATTCTGCTCCTGAATGCTCTGGATTTGTTTGGACCAGAGAAGGTAGGCGCTTTTAAGGTGACCCCCACATGGCTGTTTTGGACGCCCCTGGGTTTGTCAGATATGAGAGCAGTTATCAGGTCAGCAGGTGTTACAGTGATGGAAGCAGCAAGAGAAGTGGTTCAGATAGAAGTGATTGTACCCGACCTAAAAAGCCTCTGCATGTTTCTAATAAGCTCCACGAGCAGAAACGTGCTCAAACTAGGATCAATATTGGAGATGCTTTTGAAAAATGGAGAGAGGTTAGAACACAGAAAGGTTTACAGACCCATGCAGAGCTGGATAAACACTGAAGCTTCAGAGTCCACCACATGGTGACCTGTGTGAACATCCACTCTCAAGAGGAGGGGGCGGGGGGGAGACAGCTCTCTACAATGTTTAGAATTTGGACTGCAGTACACATTTTAAACACTAGGTGTCAGAGTTACATGTTGCTCCTTTAATGTAATCTGCCAATTGATATGAAACAGGTTCCCAAGTAAAAAAATGAACAAGGTTACTTTGCTGACTTTGACAAATTGGTCTTTGCTGTAAGTTAGTCGCTGATATCAACCGCTTATCCTTTGAAAAACCCATGAAGATAAAATAAAAACAACTGTTTCTTTAAAATCACTCCAAACCCAGCAGCCGAGGTAGCCGCTGATTTCATCAGGATGCACACTCACACACCTTCATCCAACTTTTTCTCCCATGTTTGTCGCTGCTAACATGTGCTGCACTTTAAAACCTTAAGTGGTGTTGAGGGAATGCTTCACGAGGTGGGAGGTCTTCTACTTTAATGAGATCAACTCGATTATCAACACATGAAGAGATGGTTTCTGCAGAACCAAAGGTCACACTGAATGATGCACACAAGCACACCCCTCTCCTTTACTTAGTTGGCGGGGAGAGGCTGTGAATGTGTGTGTGTGTGTGTGTGTGTGTGTGTGTGTGTATGTGTGTGTGTGTAACACGAAGAGAGAAGGAGAGAATGAGAGTTTGTTGAATGTGTCAATTTGATTTAACCTTTCAAGCGTTTTGTAACAAAGCAATTGACTCAATTTATCAAGGAGTCTGGATAAGTTCTTTGTCTTTTACAACACAGGATTGTGCAATGAAATAAAAGTTTTGGGGAATTTGAACTTGCTTGTTGACGCACCACTCATCATCTATAGAAACAAAGTCTCCCCCCCTTCTCTGCTGGTTGAGAGGCAGCACTAAAAGTAAATCTGCAGGGGGTAAGATGCTGGCCAACAGTCTCACAACAATCTGATTTCCTGCTGCTGGGCCAGCCTGATACCCATTTTTCCAGCCAGTCCTTCCTTCCTCCGGTCATTAGCCAAGAGCAGGCTGGGTAGTGGAGCAGCGGTCCAAGATAGGGTTAGCTTAGTCGCTATCTTGGCTTCCTTCCTTCTTTTCCGGGGGTGGGGGGGGGGGGGGGTCGTTCTGCCTGCAGCAGGACTTTGTCTGGCAGGTCTAGTAGTGATTGTCCTAAGGTCTGCTGTACTTAATCCATTCTGATTAGTTGTTTTTTTCCCATTCTTGATTATCATATTCATGTCATAGGGAATATTGTCAACGCAAAGGTGAGCCAAGTGAATGAACTGCTACACAAACGAGTAGCAGTTATCATGAATACAACAGGCAAGCTGGAAGGCAGAAATAGCAGATTGGATATATATCATATGGCATCTGTGCAATGTAGGCAGTCGAGGAAGTTGGTTCAGAAAACATCCTATTTATACTGGGAGGCAGATAAGGGAATGGGGGATAGCAGAGCAGGCAGGTTAGGACCTTATCTGCCCTCCAGTCCCCTACTGAAACTCTGGAGGGTGACTAGAGGGCAGATAAGGCATGCTATAATGTGTGTCCTAAATCCATACTTGATTTCTACTCCAGCTGGACATGTAGTGGGATGGTGTTAAAGAAATCACAAAGTCAAGTTCACTCTAACTTGACTGCATAATAATCAGGTTCTGAGCCTCGTAGGTACCCTTAGTTCAGGATGAAGGACATCCAATATAAAACAAAAGAGTCTAAAAAGAGGACAAGGACAGTATGTGAAGCTTTCTTTGCGTTTGCATTTGAGTGAGGCGGGTGTAAACAGCCGAGTTATTTTTACAATGGAACGAGGGTTTTTCAGCCTCATTATACTACGCTGATGATAAAATAGTGAAGATCCAACGTCGATCATTTTAATCTACCCTGTTATATACTTTTCATATTTTTGTATTTCATCCTCTTAAAACATCAATATGTAAGCATTTGGTTTGATGCTCTATTGCGCCCACTGGAGGTCTCTGAGTGCAACTGCACTATCGTGAGAAACACAGTGCCGTTAACTCCTCCCCCTCTTAGAGGGGGCGGCTGACGAGGTTCAGTAATATTACCGGATTTGGAGCAAATCTCACTCATGTGGAGTATGTGTTTGTGGCTACATTGGAGAGGCTCATTTATGACATGCTAGTTGTGTTAGGTTTGTAAGGTTCCAAACTTATGAAGCTAACTTGAAGATGGATGAGGAAAGAGACAACTTTTTTGTTGCAGATTTATTGATTTCTTCGTATCAAACCTGAGACATAACTCGGGTTAGACGACTTTCTGCAGCCGGTAATGCTGCTAAACATGAGATAAGATAACGATACAGGCTAACGCTAAGTCTCAATCTGTACTGAATAATTCTCACTCGCTCACTCACTCTCTCTCTTACAGAGACAGAGACGGGCTAACTGGCTGCTTTGTAGCTGAAGGCTGCTGTGTGAACTAGCACCTTAAAGATGTACACACTTCTCACCAGATGACCTTGGCCCACTGCCAAAGTTACATAGTGCCGTAAACATGTGATCGGGCCGCTCTGTGGACACGAGAGAGACGCCCTTTTTCCCAGTTTAAAGTTATTGTGCTATGAAATCGACCTTTGAAACGACTGTTAAAAGGTGGAAGCTTTTCATATTGTTGCTTTAAATAGTTTGCATTCAGAAAAACGTAGTAAACATTGTGAGAATAATTTCTGCATGTAGAAGAAAACGTGGGTTACTGCCATGTGAGGAGTCTGAGGCTGAAGAGGAAAGAGGAACATGACAGGTTCAAAATGAGGAGAAGTTTAAGGTTTGGGCCCAGGGCGAGGAGCAGTCACAGCGCGGGCAGGAGAGAAGGGACATGCTCAGACATTTAAAGTTCAGAGAACTTCAGGTGAGAAGAAGCAGCTCGCTGTAACAGAGGCGATGATAGAGGAACAGAGTAGATAAATAGGCGTAAACAGATAGTGACTCAGATACAGACTTTAAAAGGAGGGCAGAAACAAACATGCACTCTGTTTACGCTCTCACTCGTCACTGTGTGCGTCTTTGGCATATCAGATAGAAATGGATATCAAAGGAGTGTAAATACACCCAAGACAAACTCAATGCAGGAAAAAAAAAGCTTTTTAGACGTGCACAAACCAGATGAAGAAAAGTTTCAAGCCCTCTCTTTCTTTAAGGCCCCGTTTCCACCAAGCGGTCCGGTTCAGTCCGGTTCCGTACTGTACCCATTTATTTGCGTTTCAACCATCAAAAGTTGGGAATGGTACCAAAATAAGGGATCAGTATCGTCCTACTTTTTTGGTACCCTCCTTTTGGGGGGCCAAGCATACCGATCCGACCCCAAAGGGCCCCTTTTGTTTACTGTGACCCGTTCTTCTTCTGCGTTTAACTTAATTAATAGCGGGCTATTCTGTGTTGGGCTGCTGTGATGTCACTCTATTACATAGCTGACGCTGCTATCTCCATCTGGCTTACACTTCGCTTACCAAATAAGGGTTGGCTGTGGAAACACAAGCAAGTTCAGGGTTTACTGTACCCAACTGTACCCAACTGTACTGAACCAAACTGGCTGCTTGGTGGAAACGGGGCTACACATATCGTACTCATCTAAGTGTAAAGATGTGGGTAAGTGGTCTGTCTGAGTACCCATTACAGCGTCTGGGCCCTGAGGGAAGATCAGCTGAGGTAAAACAGAAATGAGGCAGTAATTAGCTGTTTCATTAACGGGACAGAAGGACAGCAGCTAAAGCAATTTCGAGACAAATGATCAAACAGACGTAATGAATTGTTGTGATCCCCGATCAGTCGTACCGCTAAAGGATCTAAGAGGGTGTTGTAGTGGCATGGACTCTTAAAGACATGCCAGGCTCGTTCTTAATCATGAACATCATCATTCTGGATGATGTTTAATTCTCTATGAATGCTAGAGTGTGTTGTTAATATGCAATATGTTATAGAAAAGGTGAACCACTCATTAACACCTTCGGTGAGTTACTAATTATACATATTTATTTACCACTCAGTTTTTTTTAAATGTTAGGTCATAGAAAGGTGTCATTTCTGCAGCCACAAACTGGTTTTAAATGGGAAGACATCTGAGACATTTTCATTCTAATTGGGGACATACATACTTGATTTTGCTTTTAAATCACAGCATTGGCTCCTACAGTAGTAGAGAAGGCCGTTTCTCAACTGGAAGGTCAGGGGTTCGATCCCCAGCTCCTGCAGCCACATGTCCAATGTGTCCTTTGGCAAGTGTGCTGAAGGACTGTGCAGAGGAGCTCATAGATGTCTTCACAGACATTTTCAACGCTTCTCTGAGTCAGGCTGTTGTTCCGTCGTGCTTCAAAGCCACCACCATCATACCCGGGCTTCCAAAGAAGCCCTCACCATCCACTTTCAGTGACTATCGACCCGTTGCACTGACCCCCATCGCCATGAAGTGCTTTGAAAGGTTAGTCATGGCCCACATCAAATCCACCCTCCCCGCCACCCTGGACCCCTACCAATTTGCATACCGAGGTAACAGATCCACCGAGGATGCCATCTGTTCTGCTCTTCACCCAGCCCTCACCCACCTGGACACCAAAACCTCATACGTCAGAATGCTGTTCATAGACTTCAGTTCAGCATTCAACACCATCATCCCTCAGCAGCTGATCGGCAAACTGGACCAGCTGGGGCTCAGCACTTCCCTGTGCAACTGGCTGCTGGACTTCCTCAGCGAGAGGCCTCAGACAGTGCGGGTCGGCGGCAGCACATCAAAAACCACCGTCATGAGCACGGGGGCCCCCTAAGGTTGTGTGCTCAGCCCCCTGCTCTTCACGTTGCTGACCCACGACTGCGCTCCATCCTTTAGCAGCAACCACATTGTGAAGTTTGCGGACGACACAACAGTGGTTGGTCTCATCTCCAACAACGATGAGACGCACTACAGGATGGAGGTCAGCCAACTGGCCACGTGGTGCAGAGACAACAACCTCTTCCTGAACGTCGACAAGACCAAGGAGGTTGTTGTCGACTTCCAGAGAGTCCCCACTCCTAAACCCCCACTGACCATCGACGGTGCTGCTGTGGAGAGAGTGAGCAGCACCAAGTTCCTAGGGGTTCACATCAGTGAGGATCTCTCCTGGACAACCAACACCACATCACTGGCCAAGAAGTCCCAGCAGCGCCTCTACTTCCTCCGCAAGCTGAAGAGAGCACGAGCCCCCCCATCCATCATGTGCTCTTTCTACAGAGGCACCATCGAGAGCATCCTGACCAGCTGCATCACTGTGTGGCTTGGGAGCTGCACTGCTGCCAACCGCAAGACCCTGCAGCGCACAGTGAAGGCTGCTGAACGGATTATCGGTGTCCCACTCCCCTCTCTTCTGGACCTCTACGGTACCCGCCTCACCCGCAAAGCAACCAGCATTGTGCGTGACCCCACCCACCCCTCACACAGCCTCTTCAGCCTCCTGCCATATACTTTAAAATGCTTTCAAATTACAATCTAATAATAATAATAATAATACATTTAATTTGTACGCACTTTACATTTTTGCAAAAAAAATCTCAAAGTGCTACAGGAAAAAAAAAATAGAAATAAAAACAAATTTAATCAACTAATCAACTAACGAAACTAAAAGCACAAGCAGAAGGCTTTGTTAAAAAGGTTTTTAGGGCCCTTTTAAAAGCATCAGCAGACTGTGGAGCCCTCAGCTGCTCGGGGAGAGCGTTCTACAGACTGGGAGCAGAGGAGCAGAAGGCCCGGTCACCCATGGTGTGGAGTTTAGTCCTGGGGGGATGGAGGAGGTTGGTGTTTCCAGAGCGGAGGCTTCGTATGGAGGATTGTGGGGTGAGGAGTTCTTTGAGATAGAGGGGGGCATTTCCATGGGTGCACTGGTAGGTGAGAAGGGTGACTTTGTATTGAATCCTGAATGAAATAGGGAGCCAGTGTAGTGTCTGAAGGATGGGTGTGATGTCTTCATATTTACACGCTCTCATCAGGACCCTAGCAGCGCTGTTCTGGACATGTTGGAGCTTCTGGAGGCTCTTGCTAGGGATCCCGATGAGGAGTGTGTTGCAGTTGTCCAGCCTGGAGGAGATCTAACGTGCAGAGTACCCAAACTGATGTGTGAGCAAACATGAGTTTGCACTTTGTTCATGAAGAAGTCGTCACACATTGAAGTTTTAGAGACACGTTTTTAACATCTCCAGCTGGGACGTTAACCTGCTCTACATCTGTGTTGGTAGGTTCACAGCCTTAGCTTCTGCTGTATTTCACATTCAGATCTGATTAATTCACACATTCTTCTTTAGTCTACTCTAAGTGTTGACATGATGTAAACACACAGGGATACGTTGTAGACCTGTTGACAGGATGTGATAAAATGATTCTCAGGTCTGTTGGGGTTCTAGGCAAAAGTTATTCTGGTGGCCCTCCCACCGGCGCTCAGCAGGGCAATGAGAGTGAATGCTGTCAGATGGGGCCACCTTAGTGAGGTTTTCTACTGTCATTGCAACATTTACACAATTGCTGCTTTGATCCAAAGTTTGTCAGCCCTCTGGGGCCCTCCTACTGGTCTGGGGTCCCAAGCAGTTGCCTGCCTTGCCTGTTGACAAGCAGCGCCCCTGTGGACGACAGGGAATGATGATCTGATGTTGTGTATGTTTCTAATCATTTAACCCTGATGCATCCAAGTGAAGTCTAAATGCTGATTGGCTCTAGTTCCACACTGTCCAGCTAATTGTTGCTGGATTTTAAACTGGATTTACACAGGTCAAACCATACTGGGTTACAGCAGAGGGGGGCTGGGAGCAGAGGCGAGAGGTGAGGTACTATGGACTGGTCACCAGTCAATCACATTCACACCTGCTGGCATTTTAGAGTCAGCAATAAACCTAACGAGCATGTCTTTAGACTGTGGGAGGAAGCTGGATTACAGTGAGGGAAGCGCAGGGAGAACATGCAAACTCCTCAGAGAATGCGGAACCCTCCTGTCCGGGGATTCAAACCAGGTACCCTCTTTCTTGCTGTTAGGCGACGGCACTTAACACTGCACCACCATGCATCCACCATATTTAATTGTATCACACAAAAATGTAATTTGCACTGGGCTGAACGTCTTTTAAAGGAGTTAAAACAACAACTCCTGCGATGATCCTTAACTACCACAGGGCTTCCAAAAGGGCCGGACGGACATCCTGATGCTTTAAAGACGATGACTTTGCCATTCAACACTTACTCATTCCCAACAGCTTTCAGCAAGGACGCTTTGGATGGGAATACTATTTTCGATCGCTCCAAACTCTCCAAAACATCACTCTGTTCATTTGTAACACATTGTCTAACAAAGTCGGTGTTGCTCAGCATGCGTGAAGGCGGAACAACTCGTGTTCTGTTTGATACGCCAACATGTTCACAGTGACAGAACAGCACCCCAGGCTGTGATTCATCAGTGAAACAATACCTGCCTAATTTCAATCAATGATACTGGTGTTGGGAATATATACAAAAAAAATGGGAGATGTAATTATAATGAGTTGCAAAGTTTCTGTTTCCATCTGGATTCAGCCCACTGACCCACGACCAGTAGAACTCAAATATGTATAAAAACAGGAGACCACAGCTCCCCCTTTAATCCATAATCTCTCTTTCTCCAACATTGCCATGATTGCATTCAAGACAACCATCAACCATCACTACTCTTCCCTTTTGTTACTCTTTCTTTGGTCTTTGGTTTTAAAAACAACAATGCATTCTATGCTAAGCAGGGCAACAAGAGTGAGTGCTGTCAGACGGGGCCCCCCTAGGGATGTTTCTACTGTCATTGGAAAATCTGCACATTTTGAGCCACTGCTGTGGTGTAAAGTTTGTCAGCCCTCGAGACCACCCCCTACTGGGGCCCCAAGCAGTTGCCTGCAATCAGCACCTCTGTCCACATACTCCATGCGCCCGGTCCGTTCACTGCCACTTGACTTATTCGGTCAATGTTTGTGTTTGCACAGCGGGTGTCGTAGTCCGTCTCCGGAGCGACACTACGCTCTGCTCTGTTTCAAATACGCTACAAGTCGACGAAGTACGCTACAGTCACATGTCAAGCTGAATAGAACGACCCGGACAGGAAGTGAGACAAGGGAACAGGTCTGGTCAATTTCAAAATAAAACACAACATACAGACTCCTGATCGTATTTTCCATCACTTTATCAGCATGATGTCAAAACAGGCACCGAATGAACAACCAATCATCCTTAGAAAGGAGTAGCAGGGTTCTGAAATTCACCTGTACATCACTGCTGCAAGGTGAGAAGTAAAAATATGACATAACAGCAAAGATAGGATTTGTAAGGGCATCGTTTGGTTGAATTGAGCTTTGTGTTTGTCACTATGGATGAGTTCTGAGAGTACAGATTCAAAGCTGGATCGTCAAACACAGAAAGAAGACTTTTTAATTTAACTTTGAGTCAAGGCTCGTACGTCTTTGCTTTTTGCTTCCAGTTCAAACCTTTTCTATCAGGTTTGAAACAAAGTGTTCCTACTGAGTGCAAAGGGCACATCTTTTCTTTCACTTCTATCAAACATTCAAATCGAATGTTCTTCACTTTGTGTCAGACAAAGAGATGTTTCAGTCTCTGAATCTGAATACTTTCTGCACAGAGTCTGAAGAGAGGAATGTGAATGGGTTTTTAATCTTTTCTTTAAACAAATCATGTGATGTTGTTCTGCAGCTTTGATACAGTCTGTAGGCCGTTTTGAAACTGTACTGTGGATCACAGATATCCCTCTGTAAGTTATAATTGCATAAAGGTCAGAGGTCACACTTTCCATGAGAGGTTCGCCACTCCTTGAAGATTTTAATCTTAATTGAGGTCATGCCAAAAACGTATATTTAAGTCATTTAGTTTAAGTTCCTTCAGATCTTTCAGTGTAAATGGGAAACGTACTAACAGCCAGTCAGGCAGAAAGTCGTTGGATGAAAAATTCTCTTCTTCAAAATGTCGATTTAACAGCTTTATCACTGAGCGTAGTCGCTGTATAGTGATTCAACATAACCCTTCTCAAGGATGCTGTAAAAGTTAAAGGTGGAGTCAGTCGTGAGTAAAAACAACAATCAAACTTGAACTCATCACCCCAGAAGCTCTCACTCACTGCAGGACGTAGTGTGTACATTTACTGCTTGTACCTACACTGCAAGCTAACGCATGCTAGCACAAGCTAACCGCCGGTGTTTGTCACCTTCCTGTCCAACAGGAAGTAGACCAACTCCACGTCCACGGGTAAAAGACAACACAAGGTTCACCCTCGTTTTAGAACGATCTTTATCCACTTGGTGTTTCTCCTCACTCTCATTATATTTTCTCTTCTTTGCTGCTACGTCCACATCCGTCATATTCACCGATTTGAATCTCGTCCAATCACTGAATAGTATCCACTCCTAAACTCACCTGCTGCGCTCTCATTGGCTGGAGGAAACACACCAGCTCCGCCCAGAAACGGCCCGAGTCAACCAGAACAAACCAGAACCGTAAAATCCAGTCAGAGGACAGAGTCTCTGCAGACACAGTCACCACCACACATGTACGGAGGCCCAGAAGGGACAATGGAGCAGCTTCACTTTAGGAGAAGTCTGTCTTTTATTTTGAAGGAGAAGTCTGTCTTTTATTTTGAAGGAACGAGCTGCCGACTCTACCTTTAAGTGTAAGATCCGAGTCGAGAATGTTTGCATTACAATATTTTTATACTGACCCTCACCATGGGCTGAAACGTCATCCATGAATCGGAGATGTTAAGAAGAAGAATGTGTGAGGGATGTTTACAGCGTGCTCTTCTTTCCGTGCTGATTGGATATCCAGGAAGTGGGAATGGTCGGTTTGGAGACGTGGGTTATGTAATGTAGACATGAACTCATTATTCCCCCTCTCTGGAAAGCTCAGACATCTCATTTCCATTTCAGCATTTTGTTTACTCACACACGAGGAGTTTGCGGCTGTCTGTCACTAATAAGCTTTTTAGCGAGGGGCTTTGGAACATGTCAACACCAAATCCAATTACATGCATGTGCTCACTGGAGAATGAAGGTTCAGCGTACTAGTTTACCATGTACCCTGCCCTTTGGGATCTGTCATGCATACATTTTCACAGATGTACTTGTTGTAGCGGGTGTTCCTCTTGTTGTTCGTCTCACTCTGAACGGGAGAATAACACGCTCGGAGGATGATTTGACCCTTTTGAGCTTTTTTTCACGGCTCCTTCTGCAGAGAGAAAAAACTCTATGTCACTTTTCATCCCAGAAAACTGTTTGTGCATTCTGTTTTCTGCTGCTTTGCTCTGACCTGTTTGCTCACTTTGAACCAATATGCATGTTATCGTCTTCTCCTCGCCGTCTCAGAAAAGGGAACACAATTAAAAGACGAAAGAACCACTCGAGAAGCGACTTACAAAAAGACAAGCCATGGGAAGAAGAAACAGTTTATGAGTATTAATCGTTTACTCCCCTGACACGGCCGGCTGGGACAAAGCACCGCTCTCTATTCCTCGTGTATGAGCGTTCAGGGTCGGGCGTTTCATGAAATTTCCCAGCGGTTGTTATGCAAGTCGTTTTCAAGCATTATGAATGACTGACTGGATTTCAAGTGACGTTTTTTGTCCCATTTGCAACTCAGTCTTACAAAAAAAAAATCAAAAAATCAAGCGGAGTTAAAGCCGAGCTCCTGCCAAGTCGTTGAGACGCCTCTGAAACCATTTGGTAATGTAATTTGGCCAGTGAAAGCAATAATTATTTTCAATTAATAACGGTTTTGGCAGCTGAAGCGTTGGGATTGTACATTAGTCTGTCAGTCGCCAAAGTGTGTGGTCCTCAGCTTCCCCTTATTAAGCCTGCTAGATTAGAACTGCTGCACATACGAAGGCTTTTGAGAAAGTAATGGCATAATGAGACCTTTCACCTTCCACAAATGGGAGCAATGAATCCTGTGTGATTGATGGGTTAACTGAAGGACACTTGATTGTGTGAAAGGAGCCGACGTGACGCAGCGCTCAGAGGAAGAGGATCATTGTGAAACATCTCAAACATGAATTATTATAAATATTCCTGCCTAGCAGTTATCAAAGCCAGAGAAATCCTTCATTTCATAGTTGTAACGAGCCATGTCTTGTCGCCACAGCCGCCATGATAGATCCAACATCTTTATCGTTACCATGGAAACACCGGATGTTAACATCTGCATAAGCGTGAGCTGCTAATAAAAGCTGCCGTCCTGTTGCTGTATGAGCTGCTGTGATAAAAAGGTCATGTAAATTATACTCTGATACATTAGCTCGTCTGTAAACATATTGTAACATCCTCAGGTCGATTTCGCACGGTCGTCATGACTACGGTCAACTCAGAGTTCGTTTTCATCCAGGGGTGGGGGGAGGGAGTAGGAGAGAGAATCACTCCCATGATTGCCCGCCAGCCTCGACGTCATCTTTTTGTTATTGTTTTGATTGAGAGCCCTCTGGTGGTGGAATTGACACACTGTGGGGTTATGTCTTAAATGGGAAATAACGTTTTACTTTCCTTTTAAACCATTACAATTCAGAAAATAGAAAATATCACCCTTGTATACTCATGTGCACAACCCAGTGAGAAACATCAATAATATGGCCGTACTCAGCAGCCTGAGAAAGATGAATGGGCCGACCGCACAATCAGGTGCTTGCATGCCCTTTAAATTTTCATACATACATGCTCTGCCCTCTGATGGATTTCACTGCTCGTTGTAAGCAGAGGCGAAGGCCATGAGAAATGCTCTGTACTCCAAGCTGGACATGAATACACAATGACGTGGAAGGGCCCAGCCGATACGTGAAGAGAGAAAAAACAAAACGGATGTTAAACAAGGTTTCATCCCCCATCACCGGCAATGCTGTCCAACCACTCGCCTGAGCCTAGGAGGGGAAAAGGAAACAACAAGTGTGTCAGTGTTTGTGGAAAAGTTCAGAGGGGGTTAAAGCATGCCGATTATCTTCTCAAGAAAAACTAAAGATGTTCTTAAAAGTGCGAGAAATGATTCATTTTCTATACTGAAGGAGCTCCAAATTCTACTCATGGAAGTAAATAAGAAGAGTGAGGGACATCTAATTAATTGTTGATTATTCGAGCTAGGACACTGGAAGAAGTTACTGCAAAGTCCAGGACGAAGAGATAGATAAAGACAAACAAAGTAACTATGGCAACAACAATGAATGAAATCGATTTATAGCTACAATGCCAGATGCTAAAAGAACGTGTAGGATGAGCAGTAACAACACATCTGTGATAACTGGTTTGCTGGATCTTATTGTTCATGAATGTGATGTATAGCTGAAGGGACATTCATTCACACAAGCGGTTCATTCAGAGTTTAGGATGTGAAGCGTAGACTTTCTTCTGTCCTTCTATCTTTCACTCCAAACTGCAGCTTCTTTGTGTTGAGTGAGTACTTGTGTTATGTTGATTCAAGTCTCCCTCACATAAGGACTCGACTGATTCAAGCGAGCTAAACAAATGAGGGACTGTTGATTCAACATCATCAGGCACACAAACAGCCTGATGGTCCTGGAGTACATGCACAATGCAGGAAGATGCTCCTCATGTTTGAGGACCACCGCACACAGGCGGGGGAAAAAGATAAATGTGCAGCTCCTGGAAACGAAGCTCCGTGATTTCTTTCTTCCTCAGGAGAGAGGCAATTTCCTCTCCCAATACCTCCATCTCAGCACACTTGGAGATTCAGCAGTGTGGAAGAAAACTCACAAGTTGACAGCTGAATTTGAGTGCATACGCTTTCCTCCTCCTGTCTGGAGTGGAGAGAGGAGCATAGACCTCCAGGCCACACAAAGAGGCACTCTGAGAGCGGGTGCACGTGGGGTTAGCAGTTTAAAGCTCTGTGGGCCCACCTGTCGTCCTCTCACCGAGGAGGGAGACACATGGAAGCCCTGGTGAAAAGGGTCACTGCAACTGGAAAGCACAGATGGAAAGAGACGCTCCATTTCCTTCTCTCTCTCCCTCTCTCTCTCTCTGAAGCACAGTCAGGGGCGAGAGATGAGGAAGTCACTGTCACTAAGAAGTAAACCCACACGGGTCTCATGCACGTTTGAGCTCTGCTTCTGATTGAACATGAAGCAGGCACCCCTGGGTGCAAGGAGTTTCCCCAGCTCCAGATTCTACGCCATTCCAGCTTGGTTGAGGTTTCTGACTTGTGCAGCAGCACACATTGTTCACCTGAGATTGATAACTGATCGCTGACACATCCTAACAACCCAGTCACGTCTGCATCCGTTACAGTAAAATGTCACGCCTTGATGTTTTCATTTCAGAGGACTGAGACTGATCAGCTGGAGAGGAACTCATCTGCATTGTGCTTTCGCGAGGAGTTGAAATTTTGGTTATCGGTTAACAAACAGTGACAGAATGTTCTGAACGTCACAGGAAGATGTTCCCTGGGAAAATTGTCTTAATGCCTGGCAAGTGAAAGAGAAACCACGCAACCTCTTCTCTTCAGGGTGGCAGGAAGGAATCTCACCGTGCAACTTCTCAAAGAGGCTGGTCACGGAGGATAACCCTTTTTGTCTGAGGCTCAAAATCTGTCTGACTTGAACTCTCAGACATCTGATGGAGCCAATCAGAGATGAGCGTGCCTTTGTTAAATTTGTATCCAAACAAGTTAATTTATGGCTCGTCCTAACTTCTTGTGTGAGCTGAATGGCATGCAATCCTTGCACAAATGTAAGTTACAAAGCAGAGCAGGTTTGTGTTAAGTTTCTTAATTATTCAAACATGAGATTTGAGAGTAAAATTAATCAAATCAATCACAAAGTCGTCTCCCATACCCTGTAAGAGCCAGGTGTTTGTTCATCTGGTGTTTTGCCATTAATAGGAGGGATTTTATATTTTTTCTAAACTAAATACTGTGCTTCACAGATTTCAGTTTTGTCTGCTGCAGCAACTTAAAACAAGTGTCCTGATGAAGAGAGATGTTGAGCACTTCAACACATGAGGTAAAGCCAGGCGGCAACCGTGGATTTGGAAACTAAAGCCGATGCTGAAGTGCAAAATCCTGCAGTTTGTCAAAGGTCTTCTTTAGGCCCCGGAAGTCACATACACACCCATACAAAATGTGTTTTTACAGCCTGGTACAACAAAGGATATTGGTCTGATTAGATATTGTCCTCATGGGAAAACTCACAATAAAGAGTTATTCACAATAAGGCATGTAGCTGACCTGATTGACAGGTGGGCGCGGTGTAACGGTTTGTCAGGAGGTTTAAAACCCGCCTCAGCTCCAGCTCTCAGCCTGTCGTTAGGTTGACTGAAAGTTAGACTGAGACAGCATTTCCAGCATGGAGACCGCCATCGACGGGACTCCAGCGCCCCCTGCAGGAACAGACGGGTGATGTCACTCGGGACTTCTGTCAGTCTTACAATTCCTCAAGCAGAGCTGGAATACTTTTTCGCCACCCTGACCACTATGCTGCTCCATGCAGTCGCCTAGTTCACCATTAGGCCCTGCCTCTAGTGTTTGAGCAGGCATGGGATAAAGTCGTCGTGGAGAACAAAATAGGGGAAACGTAATCCGCCATTATGAAGTCCTGGAGCTCTTCTGCCCGATGTGGATGACTAAGCTTGAATTATTCTGTATAAACAGAAATCTGCACACAAGTTTAGCTAATAATCACGTCTTCATCATATCGATCGAGTGTATTTTTTGTGTGAATTAGAGACGGTAAGCCTTCTGAGACCCTTGTGTTGTTCTCAGGTTTCACAGCATCCGCCTGTGCCGTGCTCAGACAAGAAGCCCGTGTTAGCAGGCAGCAGTGAGGATGCTAAA
>NC_089203.1:30343958-30371458 GCF_963930695.1 Labrus bergylta | reverse complement strand
CCAAATAGAGACTTTCTGCCTTTTCTTGGCCAAGAAGGCTCCAACTTCAAAATGTATTTCACATTTCTACATATATGACCCAATGTCAACACAGATTCATGTTTCAACGGGTGAAGGATCCCTTTAAGGAAACATGCTATGTTGAAGTGCTTGATAGTGTGCCTGAAAGAGCGTGTTATCTTTATTTTAATTCATCAGGAAGTAAAAAACAAAAAGAAGCTGTATTGACTCTCCAATATCTGCTGGTGTGACCCATGAATCATGGGAAACGTATACATCGTGTGCATTTGTTATTTCGACCTCTGCCTTCACTGCACAGGAAGAAATGCTCACATTACCCGCGTGTGAATGCGAAGGCTGATACCTCGGGATGGACGTGTGAGCGAGGCCGTGCGCCTCTCAAGGTCATCCATCACGCTCCTTATCCCACTTGTCAAATCTGCTGAACTCGCTGTTTGCTTTCTCAAAGCTTGTTCAAACGGAGCTGACAGTGTTTTCATGTGACAAAAGAATCCAGACACTTTTCATTTCTGTTCTTTATGCAAATGCACGTGTTCAATCAGCGGCGTTTTGGAGGCTGCAGCACTTTGGAAAGATGTTCAGATGTCATCAAAAGTTTGGATATTCACCATAAAGCAAGTCCAACAAATCATGTCACATTTTATAACAAATCCTGGAGCAGCAGGAGGGTTGTTGTAATCACAGGCAGGACGCTGTTTCTTTACCAATGTTTTGTACGTTCCCTTAGGCAGGAAGTGAGAGGAAACTATTTATCCAAACTAATAATCACATCAGCAAAGAACCTCTTTATTTGACTTTGAAACAAGTCTGCATGCAGAGCACTTTGTTTTCCTGATTTAGTTGTTGCCTATGGCGCTCATGCAGGCATGAAGACATGACGCTGATTATGAAGTCATATGATCTCATTGTTGTTTTTCATGCAGTGACCACCGTTAAACGCACGGTATGTAGATTCCGCCGCCAGAGGAGTCTCAATCCAAACAATAACAAAAAATGGCGTCCAGGCTGGTGGGGAATCATGGGAGTGATTCTCTCTGCCTCACCCACTTTCTGGACGTTTGTGGGCGGGGAGCTGGTGTTTGTTTCCAATGCGGAAGTGCGCAATCCTGCAATTCGTCACACCTCGTTCAAAAAACGACATTGTTCTGATTAGTTATTGTCCTCTTGGAACTCACCTGTTTTGATTTTAGGAACGATACATGTTATCCATAGTTAGGCGTGTAGCTGACCTGATTGACAGGTGGGCGCGGTGTAACGGTTTGTCAGGAGGTTTAAAACCCGCCTCAGCTCCAGCTCTCAGCCTGTCGTTAGGCTGACTGACAGGTAGGCTGAGACAGCATTTCCAGCATGGCGGCGGCTAACACTGATGAGCATCTGGAGGCTCCCTGACAGTCGGTTGATGTCACTCAAGCTTCGTCCGTTAATATTTACAGTCTGGGGTTAATGCTGACGGACCGATCCAAAAGCTTCTGCAGGAAATGATACGGTATAAAGTCTCTAAGTCACATAGACACACATGACAGCCGCATCATTCACTGCTACCAGTTAGTGTGTGTGTGTGTTAATAATGTGACAGATTCTGTGTTTTCACTCAGAATCGGCGTCACATTCACAGTCTGCCCTTTTGATCTGGTGTTTATCATTTGGAGAGGAGGAGGAGGAGGAGGAGAAGGAGGAGGAGGAGGAGGAGGAGGAGGAAGGTGTCACTTTTTTAAAATGATATACACCTCCTCACTGAGTCACACGCACAGATTCGACAGTAAGTCTCACTGACAGTTTGTTGGTAAGCTGTTGATTGTGTGTTCGTGTTCTTGACGCCACATAGGGTTTTATGAATGGACTGCTCGCCCCTCTCTCTCTGTGTGTGTGTGTGTATAATCCGTCGACTGTTTTAATGTTTACTGTGCTTCACGAGGAGAATAATTCTGAATTTAAAAATGGAGGAAAAAGAGGAAGACATCCGGGACAGCGAGATCTCATCTAGAGGGTTTGACAGGCAGAGCAATCAACCTTCCAAATCATTCAGGATGATGGACGGCTAATTTTCTCTTTACGTCTTAATGATTAATCCCCCGGCAGCGTGTATTTATATTTTCCAACAGCCTAGCAGCGTTCATGCTGATGTTGATGGTCTGACTAACAGTGGCACTTATTCAAATTAGCCTTGATGTCCCACTTTGGCACGAGAACCAAAAATAGATGTGCAGCGAATCTGCAGCGGTGGCAGATCCAACAAGCTCATGAACGCTATTGTGAGGAGTTACGTTTGCTGCCTCTCCAAAGTCACTGCGGGGCGTTTTTATTGGCAGAAACATGAGCATGAAGGCAATTATAGAGAGCCTGTGGGGTGAATGCTCGGTGTGACCCTGGCTCCCATGGAACAAGGTGTTTCTTTAGATTAAACTCACCTTCTGCTTTCACTAAAGAGTAATCCAGGCGCGAAATCACAGAGATTTTTATAGATTATTTTTTTAACCAATGTTAAAGTGTTGAGAGGGAAAAGGTAATGAAGGCTGTGGAAGATGGAAACATGCTATGTTGAAGTGCTGGCTTCTCTGACAACAATGCAGCAGCCAGTATGTCCTCCTTCTAACTTTAGATTCTGCTCCTGAATGCTCTGGATTTGTTTGGACCAGAGAAGGTAGGTGCTTTTAAAGCCCCCCCACACGTCCGTTTTGGACGCCCCTCGGTTTGTCAGATATGAGAGCAGTTATCAGGTCAACAGGTGTTGCAGCGATGGAAGCGGGTCAAGAGAAGTGGTTCAGATAGAAGTGATTGTACCCGACCTAAAAAGCCTCTGCATGTTTCTAATAAGCTCCACGAGCAGAAACGTGCTCAAACTAGGATCAATATTGGAGATGCTTTTGAAAAATGGAGAGAGGTTAGAACACAGAAAGGTTTACAGACCCATGCAGAGCTGGATAAACACTGAAGCTTCAGAGTCCACCACATGGTGACCTGAGTGAGCATCCACTCTAGAGAGGAGGAGGGGGGGGGGAGACAGCTCTCTATGATGTTTAGAATTTTAACTGCAGTACCAATTTCAAACACTAGTATTTCTCACATACACAATTGTAACAAAACGTCATTTTAAGGTACAGTGTTTTTTTTTTTACTTCTTTGTAAGAAACAACTGATGGAGCTACAAATACACGTCTAAGATTGAACTCTTCTGAGTTGTAAAATTAACATGAACACCTGCTCAAGTTGGAACAACAATCGAAACTCCGAAAAGAATGAGGTGCCCGACTTGACGTCAGAATCATCATCACATGAGGGGTAAAATGTCTTTAGTTAATCTTAAGATAATTTTGATTAATTCGAAAATTGCACATCAACTTTTTGCTCAAATATATTTTTTAAGTGTGACATTTCACTGATCTTCTTCCTACCGTCCACGATGTTTGTCGTTGTTTTTACAACTTGTCTACTTTTCGACACACTGAAGTCAGAAGAATGACTTCCCAACTCAGAAACTCGGACCACCCGAGCAGAACATGAACGCAGCATCACTCAAATGTCCATGTGATTGCAAACAGAGCTGACCAATCACAGGAGAGTGGGCATGTGGGGAGGGGGCGTCTTAAAGAGACAGCAGCTGAAATGAAGCGTTTCAGTCAGAGGCTGAAATGAGGGATTTTACTGACGCCAGAATCAGATAGATAAAGAGGTTTTTCAGCTGCATATCTCACAACGCTGTTCAACAGGTGTCCTAGACTGACATCATTAATGAAACATGAGCATGAGGATTATAGATCTCCTTTAAGGTTCACTACCACCCGAGTGTCCCATATGTTCTTGGAAATACTGAACAGTGGATTAACATAAAAACAACAAACAGGTGATTGCTCTTTCTTTTACTACAGTTTAAAATGCGTAACATCTGCTGAATAAAAAGTGAGAAATGGAACATCTTAACTCTTTAGCTGGAGTGCATAAGAAGTGTGAAGCTGAATAAAAAACACATTACAATTTCCAGATTTCATCCAGTGACACTTTGCAGAGGTTAAAAGTGGAGCTCTCACTTTCCAAGCAGTCTCAGACATCTGTTCAATTCAGACGTGATCACTGCTAAAGTGAACAGCTGCACATGTGCTGCCGCCGCCGCTGCTTCCATTTTTTCTGATGAAAAATTACTGCAGTGTCGTCAGTGAGAGTTTCAGTTAGTCACCCACTTCATAGTACTTTTCTAAAGCATTTAAACAAAGGCCCACAACCATTTGTTTATGTAAAATGAGGATAAAGCCAAATAAATAGACAGAGAGAGAAAAAAAGTTAATCGTTCAAAGTTTTGAACAAAAAACATTTGGAATAGCAGACATGTTGTTTTTTTTAAGAAATATGATCTACTTAATGGAGAAATCTTAAAATTAAAGCAACAAAATGTAACTTTTCCACTTTTAAAGAGGACATATTATCCCCCTTCTCCATATTTTCAAACAGCCCCCTGTGGTCTAAATGAAACATCTGTGCTGTGCTTTGGTCAAAATATAACATGAATCAAACACCAGAGGAGGTTTGTGACCCTGTATAAACCAGCTCTCTCAGAACACTCCGTTTTGGTGTGTGTGTCTCTTTAAATGCAATGACCCCCCCCCCGAATTTTCCCCGTAGACATCACTCCTCTGTAGAGAGAATAAAAATGGCGGACCTGCTCAAAAGTTTTGTTCTAGTCTGGGGGTGGAGTCCATGGGTGGAGATACCAGGGGAGGGGGGGGGGGATTTTTTTTTTTTTACCAGAATCCCACTGTGACATCACAAGGAGAGCACATTAGAAACAGAGCATTTTTCTCTGTGTTGTAAGACTTATGCAGACCACAAACAAAGGACTGGATGGGTTTATTTCACATGTTGTGGGTCAGTAGACTCTCAGGTTACCCAAATATATGTTCAGAAACACTGTAGAAGTGGAGTTTTCATTATGAGCCTCAATGAATGCACCTGATTGGATAGAGGCGCTGCCAGTCCGGGTAGGTTGCTGGACTAATTTGCATAGAATATACCTCTGGTCTATTCAGATTAGTTAGGTATGGGTAATTCATAGAAGACACGGTTGCACAGCTGACGTCATGTCAAAGTGTTGTACACTGTTTGAGATTGTGGGTGCAAGTTTGGGTGACATGGCACAACAGCAGCGTCTGTGTTCGCGTTCAAAGCCGATGCCTGGAGTGAAGAATCTAAAATGCAGACAGGCTGAGGGAGAGTGACAGTGTTAGAGGGGAACTTTGTGACATGGCGGCTTTGTTCACGACTCAGATTCATCAGTTCTGTTGTTCGATCCCTGCCTGATGTGAGCTTCTCAGAGAAGGAAATAAAAAGACTTTCAGAGAGAGAGAGAGAGAGAGAGAGAGAGAGAGAGAGAGAGAGAGAGAGAGAGAGAGAGAGAGAGAGAGAGATGTGAAGACGGCTCAAAGGCTAGAAGTTGTTCATACAGATAGAACATTTTGACTTTTCCATTTTCAATCCAAACCTTCAATCTTCCCCGACCTTTTAGCGAGTGTTTCATCACAGCAAACTTATCGATGCAGACTGTATATCGAGAAGGACACGACACTCACTCCCTGATCTTTTTAACAACCACACATCCGCCCTCGCCGCCTCTCATGCCTTCTGTCCTGTTCAGGAGTGTCACACAAAAACAAAACTGCTTTTATAATTCACCAAAGCATATTTGACAATGAGCACATTTTTGTGGCACTGGGACTGTTCCCACACACTGACAGCTCATAAGCGTTATCAGAGGCCCATGCATCAGAACTACGAGGCTGTGGCTTCATTTCTGGAGTATGACGAGCAAATGTAGGATCAGTCCAATGACCTTCATTATGATATGTATTTAGGCCGATTATAAGACAATATGAGACAGTCCTTTATAGTTCCCACATCAGTGCAATTTGCATTTTTAAAGAAGTAAATGCAAAACACAGCTGATTTTGGGCCTGACTCCCCCCTTATGAACTAAGTCAGCACATTATCTGATGGTTCCAAATATGACCTTACAGATGTTTCTGAGGTGTGAGTGGTTTAAAAAGTGGTTTTATTCCCCCTGATCTGCTCGGAAGGAGATCAAGGTGGACCGAATTTGAACGTCCAATATTTACGATTTGTTGTTTGCGGAGAACACAGAGGACGGCTTGAGCACGGACTCTGTGAATTGTAACGTGGAATGGAACAACAGCCAATCAGGAAGCAAGCTGACCGAAGCAGGAAGCACAACAAACATCACCATGGCAATGACCGCAAACTCGAAGCATAAAGTTAGATGGATGTCAGAAATGGAGGAATCAACTTGGTGATCTGTGTCAACAACAGGAGTGTTTTTACAACGTTACCTGTAACACAAACCACAATCCAACTGACGAGTACAGGAGCTGGCTTATACTGTATGTGCCGCTTGTGAAGTGTTTGTTGTTGTTCTTTTGAGCATGTGGGTGATTTCAGGACCACGACGATGAGTACTGTGACCAGCCAAACAAAAACATCAGATCTGTGAACGTGGCCTAAATCACCTCTATTTAATATGTAAATAACATACATGTGTTAGCACTTCTTTAAACGGTAACCACGATCTTTTCCCTAAACCCTCATCAACATCAACACATAGAATAGAATGACTTTATTGATCCCAAACTGGGAAATTGTGGCGTTACAGCAGCAGGTTATCCAAACTCACAATATGAGTAAAAAACACAATGTTAGCAATCTAAACACAATATAATATTAAATACAAAGTAAATAAGTACTAAAAATATAAAAAATATAAAAAATAAGAATGAATGTGAATATATACAACCAGGATTTAACAGAGTCCTAAATGGACAGTATTGACATAGGGAGCTGTGCAATCAGTGATACATAAATTAAAGTGCAGGAGTGCAGACATGTTATCAGCAGAAACTATACAATATAACGGTGAGTAGACAGACAAATGAAGTGAACATGAGTGCAGGGATAATTTGTAAATGTAACATGTGCAGAACAGATTACAGTATGGAGAGACAGATATTATCATGATGACAGTTCTCTGCTCGCATGAGGTGAGCTGTTGTACAGAGTTATGGCCTTCAGTAAGAAAGATTTCTTGTATCTGTCCTTGTGACAGCGGAGTTGTATCAGTCTGTTGGAGAAGCTGCTCCGCTGTTTGTCCAGTAGGGTGTGCAGAGGGTGATCAGGATTATCCATAATGGATAACAGTTTGTTCAGAGTCCTCCTCTCTGTCACCACTACAAAAGAGTCCTGTCGAGTCCACATCATGTCGGTGACTAAACTTTAGCCTTAAAATTAGACATTTTGTCAGGAAGGTTTGTTTGAACTAATCCAACCAGTTCAGCTCATTTATCATTTCTCCTTCATTTTGACTTTCAAACCACCAGAAACTTGACATGCTGTCCTGGTGAACTACACTTAGGGGCAAGGGGCAATATGTAACTGTGACACCTAGTGTTTAAAATGGGTACTGCAGTCCAAATGTAAAACATAGTAGAGAGCTGTCTACCCCCCGCCCCCTCCTCTCCAGAGTCGATGCAGGTTGCTCGAGATTTCTTTGACGAGTAGATTAGTATGGTCTATATCAGATGCAGACGTCTTTGTTGTTTTCAAAAATGCCTCAAAGGTCCTTTAACCCAACCAAAATAAGATAAATGGTTGTGACCGTCTTCACATGATCAAGGTTGGATTACACATTTTATAGAATGGGAAACATGTCTACTAAAAGAAGAGCTTGTTCATTCACTTTGTACCGAAGCCACAGAGGTCTTGCTTTTCCCCCTCAAGTGTACCCCTCATAGTTCAGCCTCCAGATGCTTTGCTGTAGAGCAAAGCGAGAGCCGAGGTGATGTCAGGTGAGCGGGGGACGACGAGTGAAAGTGAGCAGCTCTGTTCAAACACACCGAGTCAGGGGAGGACAGAAGTTGACAGAGGAGTCAGTCCTGTTGTATTACCGCAGAGCAGAGTGACACAGACACTATGTGTGAACAGGTAAACATCACCTTTTCCACTTTCACTGCCTGGGGGTGGACGAGAATGACACCTGTAACCATGGCGAGCGATACAAAGATGGCTGCAGCTGTAGCCTCAACATGCCTGACGGACTTCAAATTAGAATACATTCAGTTTGAAGCAAAGAGGTTGTTGATATCTTTTCACAACTATCATTATGCTGCTTTGGGCCTCATGTAGTTGAATATTTCTGGGGAGTCTTTCAGCTTGTATTAAGGAACTTAGCTGTCAAACCAACACGAGAGAGCTTATTTCTGTTCATGCAGGTGCTTTATGTTGGAATTTAAAAACTAATGAAACAGAAAAGAAGTGCAAGTGAGATATCTAAAAGAAGCCTGGCGTGGTTTAATTGGATATAGGGCAGCAGCTCTCCTCTGCAGTACTGGCTCTTTTCCGGAGACCAGAACATAAGATATATGGTCCGGTTTGCTTCCAGTCCCTTACATAACAAGGCGATATGAGTCCCACGATGAACCTGCACCTGCTGGAGAGCAGCATGGACATTTTTCAGAGCCAACACTGTAACTGGTTATACAGTAGGAAGAGCACAGGTGGTCCAGAAACCGTTAATGATGGCTCCGTTCCATTCGAGCGTCCTGCTGTGCCAGCATGCACATAAGCCCCTCGGAGTAAGCACAAATGCCATGCAACCATTTTTAATTTCAGTCGTTACACCAGGACTTAATCCGCTATGGCATCAGAGCGTCTGCTGTTAAAAAAGCCGATTGGATAAAGACTTCAATTAGACACCCTCCCCCCCATCAGGCTCGTCCCCTGAGGACAGCTCCTCACCAGCAGCATCTCTATGGTGGGAGTCGTGTTTTTATGTGGAATATGGACTATAAAGGTATGCACCTGTGATCCTTTCAGAAGAAAACACCGTTCATACGCCAGAGGTTGGATTACAGAACCTTGACATATAATGGCATGGCAGCAAATAGCCCCAAACACACAGTGTCAGCGTGGTTATTCACTGTGACCGTAAAGCTACTGAGAGGAGTTTTAGCTGGTTATGAAACAGACTGAAATTTGTATTGGTGCCTCCTTATGACCTGCAAATGCAAGCGAGGTCATCAGAGTAAATATGGACTGAGTGAGTTCATAGCTATAGTTAATGCCTGTAACTGATGACTCTGAGCAGACGTCAGACGAAGTGATTGAAACACAAAGCAAAGAGTGTCACATTTGACTGTTACACAAAAAATCACCTAAGAGCTGAACACTTGCCCACAGGGGGGCGCCAAAATAGACCCAACCTAAAAGTTCCTCACAAGAATTTTAAAGCAACAATCTGTAACTTTTCAACTTAAAGGTCCCATATTCTGCTTTTTCTGGTTTTATATGCCCTTTAGTGTGTTTTCCAAGTGTCCTGTGCATGTTTAGTCACATCTATGTGCAGAAACGCGGCTTCTCCTACCTCCTCCTGTTAGCTGTAGCATTAGCTGCATGTAACGCTTGGTTCTAGCGCCCCTCGAAAAGAATGTGTCAGTGCGACGTCTTGTCAGTGTGAGATCACTGATCTAAGCCCATTGGCTCGTTGTGGCAAGCCCAGCAGCTCATAAGAGTTCAATAACTTTCAAAAGAGAGAATGGCGTCTCTCTCGTGACTGCAGACGGCCCCGATCGCCTGCTTACTGCCGGAACTTTAGCCAGCAGGTGACGTTCAATGCGAGAGGGGCGGCGGCTTTACGGTGTAGGTACTGGATCTGCTCGGGTGGTCACATCAGCTCGGGTTCCTGTGTCTGCTCATGATGTATTGAGTATGATTGACTGTATGTTGGTATGATGACGTAGCACATTGTGATTGGCTGTTTATTCCTGTCGCTTCAAAAACCATCGTATCTGCGCAGCACGGGCTTGTTTCATCCTCTGAGCTGCACGTTAGGTGTGGAAGTATAGGAAGACGGTCGTTGTTGAAATAACAAAAACATCCACAGTTAGCAGGATGGACTACGCTCGCGAGTGGTTGCTTCTTCCTCTTTTCTGCTTCTCGGCTGAATCTCGAAATAAAGGACTCGCTCTCGAAAAACATAAACGACTTCAGGATGGACTTCAGAGAGTTTCGAGTGGAGACTGAAAAAGATATAAAGACGATCATGCAACAGACGTCGGAATTACGCCGAGATCTGGAAAATATTAGCGACAGAGCAGAACAGGTTGAGTGTCGGGTCGGTGAGATGCATGACGCTGAAATATTGCACCATAAATCGATTAAATATCTGGAGCACGGCCCTCGGGAACGGTATGTAACAGTCCGATGTAATGTGAAAACACCTTATGGGGCGAGGTTATACAAAGCTTTTGCCAGACTTTAAAATGGTAAATATCCACACGGTTTCAAAAGATTGTATTGCATTTTGTATTCACATTTCTATTTCTTGCATTTCCAGTGGTTTCATTTCTCCCTCTACGTGTTCTCCATAGTTATTCTGTTTCGTTGCTCAGTGCATAAAATGATCATTTCTGTCATTATGATTCAACCGGAGCCAACACAATCCCTTATTTACGGACTAATGTGAACCAAACAGGTGCCGTAGCCGCCCATATGCACTATTCCAGGCACCACAACCACACACACAAAATCTCATAATGACACCTCATCAGCCAAGGGGCAAACTGCCAAGCACCTCGCACTCCGCCTGTCTCAGAGAAAAGCTGTGGATTTGTTGAGGTGCACTGAGGCGGATGTCACTATCACATATTCGCTGCTTTCTGACAAAGACAGCTACACCGGTCTGCCCTGTTCGAGACCGTTTTGAAGAAGGAGGAAGTCCAGTACCTTTAAATGTTATACTCATACCGTGAATCTAATGGACTCAACATCTTACCTGGGCCCTTGTAAAGAAAAGGAATGTCCTTTTCTTTCAAGAGGGAGGTTTGTTAACAGATAATAACGGGTATGTTGGACAGAAATCGCTGTGTTGTCCCCAAAACCCTCGCCGTCCTCATTCATGCACGGCCTGCTCCGACCTCCACCTCAGCGGGGAGGAAGTGTGGACAACAGGAGCTTGAAGAATACAAAGGAGAAATCCTTCCTGCACATTATCCCTATGCTCTTTTGTAAAGCGTCTCAAGATAACATAATAGTTAGGTGACTTCAACATGTTTACCCCATGAGTCAAGTATTTGCAGTCAATACTTGCTTAATGCTCATTAAACATTTTTACACTTCATTACACGTCGTTAGAACCCTCACACGTCTTTTCTGTTGAGTTTTTTCACCGGGTGTCAAAATAAACAGGATTCACATGATCATAAAGCTTGGCACTGACAATGCAGGTGTTGTCACACTGTCAAGAGGAGAGGGTTCTTCTATCACTTCTTACAAGTGATAGAAGTGTCATACACCTGCCTGCAGACTTCATATAAAACATTTCTCCTTCAGTCACATAATGTTTAACTTGACATCTTTTGTTTAATTCAGGTATTTATTGTAAACATTTTTTACATTCTTCTCCTTTAAGTCTGGTCAGTTTCTGTTGTAAACTCTTGATTGCATTCCAGATGTGTGCACATGTGTCCACAACAGTTATGTAAATAATTGCTTTTCTTTGGTTCTCTTGAGGACATTTTTTCCTCCTCAGGTTCTTTCACATTTATAAGAAAGACTTTGTTTTGACTCGTACGTTCGTGTTTGGCCTTGTTTCTGTGCCCTTTGAATTAAAGTTGTATTAGCCTTCAAAACTTTGTGATGAGACGAATACAAACAAAATACAAGTGCACAGTGACTGTAGGATATGAATGCAAACACCGATTGTCAGTCTTGGTCTCAAGACTTCTTATCTTGGTCTCAGACTGGGCGGACTTCAGATTTTAAATCAGGACCACCACTGACCGGCTATTGTTCCACGTCATCACTGTGATGAGAAGGAAAACTCCTCTTTCTAAAAGAACAATTCATTCAAGTGAGGGACACGCCCCCTAAACACAAGATGATGATTTTTCAGAGATATTTATGGTCATGTCTTGGTCTTGACCTGGTCTCAATCCCTAAATGTCTTGAGCCCTCTGGTCTGTGGTGTGTCTTGGTCTCGGTTAGTGTGGTCTAACGGTCTCCTACCTTTAATCAATTAAGGCTGCAAAAGAGGAAAAATAAGAACCTCCATCTTTCAAACCTCTGGTTAATGTCAAGATTCTTTGCTAGCGTTGAAGCTAAAAATAAATTGATAGCACTTCACATGAATCCCGCTGTGCCATTACGTGCTCGGTTATTAAACTGTTGATATGTTGAAAGTGCCTGAGTGACCTCCGCTCTGGTGCACGTCCATTACAAACCAGGAAGAGGTGCAAAGTGCTGCATGGTTAGTTCTTTACCTGCCACAACTCACCTGCCTCAACACAACTTTGAATCTAATCCAAGCATAACACACAGATAATGAAAAAGCTTTATGTTCTACACGGGATGTGTAAAGAGTAGGCGGAGGACGGATCAAAGTGAGCCTTCTATAATGTGCAGGAAAGGTGAAACCTGGAATGAAGTGAGTTCTGTTTCTACATGATTATAGGGCCTCGCCATATAATTATTCACATTACACATCGAATACATTTGAATACATTAATTAAAACTTTGGCAGAGCGGATATATAGTCGAGAATATGACGAATTATGAAGAGGTGCTGTGAGGACAGCGTCGGAAACAAAGCTGCATCACAAACTCAAAGGTCAAACATTAACGCTATTGCTTTACTTTTCCTGCAGCAGATCATAACATCTTAGTGTAATAGATGGGTTGGACACAATGTAGAAATTCCTACTGATGGATGGCGATGACAAACACCCGACTAACCAGTGAGCAGAGTTGCATCAAAATCACTATAATCATCAGAATAATAGATGTACATTAAGTAAGCTGGTAACCGCTTCACTACAAAGACATAATAATATCCCACTGTTCACCTTCTAATCTCCCGCTCCGTTCTTTTGTGTTTCCTGGCTGATGCTCTGACACACGCTGTAGTCGCTTTTCATATCGTGTGTCTGAGCGCCTTCCAGTAAAGAGAGGGCGATCCAAGGCTTAACCGTGGCCAGCGTTGGCTTCAGCCGACACTTGTACCTCAGTGATTCAGCGTCATCTGTCCTGCATCTAATCTCTTTGTCAACTCCCCGTCTCTGAAGCAGCCAGAGTTCTTTTCTTTTCTTCAAGGCTGGTAACCCAATTAGCCTCTTATCTGTCCACTGACTCCTTCTCGATGAGTTTCATTGTACAGTGGAGTAGAGGCCATCGCTATTGAAGTGCACAGTCCAAACACATCAATATCAGGAAGAAGAGAGCTGCTGGTTTTAGATTATCCAGCGATGGGAAAGTCCATTTTACACACATATATGCTGAAATACACACTTTGAGGACCTCGCTCTAGTTAGCTGTTTATGCATTTCAGGTGTCAGTGGGTGTGGCTTGGTCGTCGTGGATTGGGAGCACCTGGGCCCGGTGTTCTCCCAATCCACAAGAGGAGGCCCCACTTCCTCGTTGGGAGGAGACAGAGGCTGCTCCCTAATTCGCCTTGTTACACGGTTAGAATTACTTATTTTCTTCAGTGTGAATAAATTTGTTCACTTCATTTGTCTGTCTACTCACCGTTATATTGAATAGTTTCTGCTGATAACATGTCTACACTCCTGCACTTTAACTTATGTCAATACTGTCCATTTACGACTCTGTTTCTGCACATTTACATTTAATCTTCCTATTTAAGACGAGTAATGCTGAGTTAAATCCTGGTTGTATATATTCCCATTCTTAGTTTTTATATTTTTAGTACTTATTTACTTTGTATTTAATATTATATTGTGTTTAGATTGCTAACATTGTGTTTTTTACTCATATTGTGTGTTGGATAACCTGCTGCTGTGATGCCACAATTTCCCAGTTTGGGATCAATAAAGTTATTCTGTTCTATTCTATTCTATAAATGTGAATGTATTTTGTAGCTATAGATTATTTGTCCCCGCTGGGGGCTCGACCGGGATCTGAATGCACAAACAGGATCCTGTGGACATGCACTGATGGGGAGATGTCAGAGTAAGGGGGCTGCCACCAGAGGGCGCTCCTGAGCTGGTAGGGGGGCTGGGATGTTCTCCTGGAGCGGGGGCTAAAAAAAAGTGCCCTTGAGCATCGCTTGGCAGTGCTCAGGAAGTGGCTCCTCTCTCAAGCTACCAGATATATTTCCGGACTTGGTCGCATTGGGACTTGAACCACTGACCCTCCGGTTCCCAACCCAAGTCCCTTCAGACTGAGCTCCTACCATCCCATCATAAGGAACAGAGCAGTCGGACGTACCGGGAGGTTATTGCTACAAACAGCATCTTCCAGCGAATGAGCGAGTTGTAATTGAAATGCCTCTGAATACTTCAGCACAGCAACAGGGGGCATAATTGAGACTTACCTGTCAGATCTGATGCCAGCACGCCGCTGTCACACAGAACACACCATGCCGCAGTTTTCAGTTTGACACATGAATGTTTAAAATCACAGCGAGGAGACATCTCAGCCTGAAATCCTAAAGTGGATTTATACCAGGCGACTCGTCGTTGGACTGCATTTAGTCTCCCTCCCAGAGTCCAAAGTGGAGCCTGGTGGCCTCCATCTTCTTTGTTATGCCTCTGTGGGTCGAGCGCTCTGAGCGGAGGAATGATGTTCTCTGCTCGTCTTTCCCTTTGAACTAATTGAATGCAAAATCTGAGGAATGGCTTCAGTGAGTTGCCTTTAATGGGGCACTTTTTTTAAAATGCAGACAATAATTGCTGAAAATGGTTGGGCTAGTAATGATGATGATGATGATGATACTCATCCCTCTGCTCTGTGCACTGAGTCTGATCAGTGTAGATGTTTATTGGCACTTTCTCATGCTGCTCTCTCCTGTTAAGGTCTGGGATCGTGTTGTACTGACTCTCAGACGTCCATCCCTTCAGAAAAGGGTCTGTTAAAGGAAATTACCGTACAAGCCGGTGTATAGGATGCACTTTTTCCGCTTTGACTCCGTCTCGATCCCTAAATGTCTTGGTCTTGTCTCGGCCTCAGAGCATTCTGGTCTTGGGTATGTCTTGACTCTTGACTCTGGTCTCTCGGTTACTTTGGTCTTAACTACATCACTACTGCCTACAGACTACAACCCGACCCGAGGTCACAGTTAGATCAAAGTCTGGAGAGCCGGCCTGTAGTTACTGCGATCCTTCTTTCTGGAACTAACCACCTGTTGACCTGAGGTCCAACACGACTGTCTCAACTTTCTACTATCTATTCTCCAAAGCATGCGGGTAGTCACTCTGTGTGTGTGTGATCGCCTACGTGGTTATTGTATGTACACTGTGATTTAATTCATAACTGTGAAAACACACTTCTAATCGTTGGTTTGCACATTGAGCTCACCTGTAGTGAAATGTGCTTCAAGAGTAACACTGCTTTTGCTATTTACATGCTGCATAAGGACGTTTTGAGAGACTAATGAATAGAGTCTAGAGCACGGTCATATCCATTTAAAGATACAGGAGGTGAATACTGCAAATATCTGTCAGCCACGGTGCGACATATCTTTTGGTGATTCATGATTTAGGAGCGAGTAAATGCATTCACGAGTAAGTGGTTTTGACAGAGCCTTGATATCTGTTTTAGAGCAGCAAACACTTAGCTTTCAGGACTGAACATCTGCAACAACATCTGGCAGACATCTGCATGTACTGAAGATCAAACACCTTTTTAAAAATGACGGTGCTCTCCATGTTGCCCTCCCCCTACAGAACAGCACCTCTGCAGCTGCATCATGTGATAAAGGCTAACGTGTTGTGGTCAGCCTTGGAGGCTGCAGCCATGCGTGACAGCTCTCCTTCCCGTCTCCTCCTGTTGCATATTTCATCCTCACTCACCTTTTAGTCATCATGGAGGCTTCAAATGTCACTGATTTCTATCATCCAAATCCCCCAAAGCCCTCACATGGACGTTGTAGAAGAGAGAGAAATAATCCCCTCCCACTTTAAGAGCTACAGCGCTACACAAAACACACCCGTGGGAGCACTGCACAGCGTTTATGATCTATATCACAATTAGAAATCAAAGGTCTCTCCTGGTGAAAAATGTCAGTTGGGTTTAAAAGGGTTCAAGTCTCTTCCTCCTGCCTGGTGAGGGAATAGATGGAGAAAAGGGTAAATGGTAATGTCTCTTTCAAAAGGTTTCTGATGTCTTTGTTGACCTCTCCCGTGTAAGAGCCGAGGTGGGTGTAACAAAAAAGCGATGTTAAACTCAAAATAGACCACATCAATGATGCTTTGTTCTAAATGTGAAATTAGACAGACTACAACATGTTGTGGAATCATGCTTTTTAACAACCAGAAACCGGATAGTTGAATCTACTGAATTAACAATATTTAATAATATGTGTTAAATCTAATGCAGACATACCCACATTAAAGGAGCAGTATATAACTCTGACGCCTAGAGTTTAAAATAGGTACTGCAGTCTAAATTCTAAACACTAACGATGCTAACTGGCCTTTTTACATGCTCATACATACACACACAGTTACTCTCCCACTATGTTGTATAGTCAAGGACATCGTTGTTGACTTGGCGTGCTCATGGCAGCCGTAACAGTGAGTTTTGTGTTTTCATGTGGATGAAGATGTTTTTGAGAATTGATACGCCTATTCATAGACTAGGACTGAGAAGCCATCTTAAATACTCAGACCCAGTCTGCCCAGTTGCATGACATCAAACTAACTGGCTCCGCCCCTTTCTACCTGAAGGCATCCTGAGTGGGGAGAGATACAAGACAACAGGAGGAGCTCTGACACAGTCGGGGGTCGTCACACAAATGATCCTTCAACAAAGTCATGTGCTGTAATATCCTTTAAATTCCCCGTTAGCTCCTCCAGTCAGTTTCATTAGTTTGGTTGTTTCTACTGTTTGTGTTTGCAAAAGTGTTTTAATGATCCCGTTTCATCAAAGTGCATCCTAAAGGGCACCTTAACAATTACGATGCCTTCAGGACACGTCCCTAATGTTCGTAAAATACCCTCCTGAGAAACAACACTATACGTCCAGAAATGAGAGGGGGACATCTGGAGTGCATGGCGTGCACGGGTCGTTTCTCTCTTTCTTTTTGGAGGCTTTACAGTTTGAATGTTTCTGTTATGATTTTTTTATACAGCTCTAATTTTCCCCTTCATGAATTTTCTGCTTGTCCTAAAAACAAAGCGTCATCATGTTTTACTAACGCTCTGCAGATAACAGTTTGTTAGTTACATATTTCATCCCATTAACCGCACTGTGGCTGCAGACACAAAGCTGTTTTAGCTCAGCAGCCCCCGTGGCCACGAGTAACAATTAAGGGATAATGGTTTATGCTAAAAAACACTGCACGAGCGGACGAGGAGAGGAGAGTTAAAACGACATAGAAGAGACTCAGTGATGTCATTTTTACATTTAGCAAAACCCCTGAATGTAACACAAATAATTTAAACATCTAATTTAGTAAATCATTATTTTAACCAACATGTCACTTTGTCTCGTGTTATTTTTCGTCCTGTAAAAGCTGCACAGGTGAGCATGTTAACAAACGGGATGTGTTGTATTCTAACAATCTTCACCAGAAATATCTGATGTCTGTAATAACTGCAAAAGTTGTCAACCTAACGACAGGCTGAGAGCTGGAGCTGAGGCGGGTTTTAAACCTCCTGACAAACCGTTACACCGCGCCCACCTGTCAATCAGGTCAGCTACACGCCTTATTGTGAATAACTCTTATCCTTCATCAAATCAAAACTGATGAGTCATCAAAACATTCACCCCCCGTACAGTGTGTGTCCATCCAGACATGAGCTAATCACACCTATTTGGTTTTGTGAACCAGGCTGTAAACATGTTCATCTCTGCTGTAAAAACAGGCTTTTTAGAATGGGTGTGTATGTGACTTCCTGTGCTTCTGCAGCCAGCCTCTAGTGGACACTCCAGGAACTGCAGGATTTTGCACTTCCGCATTGACTTGATTTTTTAAACACCGGAGGTTGCCGCTTGGTCGTTCCACACTCTCTCTTTCCCTGATTTCAGACTCTACCCACTGAATTGTCTCTCTAGTGGAGACATTAAAATCCCTAAAATTAATCTTTAAAAACAAGAAATCACAAATTTTAGAATTGTGACAATTTGGGGAATTTTGGAATTGAACAAGAAGAGCGTTGAAAGCAAAATGTTTGACTAAAAAACTCAAAAGAACTAAAAAATTAAACTGAGAGCACAGCTGTGTCTGTTTAGTGGACTTAAAGGAGAACTCTGTTTTCAGTCAGTTTAACAAAGCAGGCATCAGTAAAGTCCCGCTTGAGGCTACTGACGCTATAAATGGCTCTTAGATGGTCAAAAGGTCCAGAACGTAGCTGGAAGCGAGGCCTTCACAAGCACTCAAAGTTATCAATCAAATTTGAAAAAATCAATCATGAAACCGACAGGCAACAGATGTAAGGAGTAAGAGTTATGTGGTCCCGTCTGTTTGAGCTGAGCCGAGCTGGAGAAGTGAGACGCGGCTTCTCTGTAAATAAAATATCAAAGTCAGACGAGTAAACATTAAAGGTCACATATGTAAAACACTCCTAACCATGTTTCCCTAACACTAATATGTGTCCCTAGTCCGCCAATGATGAGAAAAGTCCATCCTCTCCGTCTTCTGCCTGCTCCACTTTTCAGAAAATGTGTGCTCAAACAGGCCGTTTGGAGATTTTCCCTTCATGACATCACAAAGGGCAGTAGCCCCTCCCCCAGGGGGGTGACACTCCCACAGCTAGGTGTTTGTTCTGCCCTCTGAGTCTGCCTTCTCACCGTAAACAATAGGACATGGAGCGAGAAAGCCTGAGACACCCAAAACCTTCCAGAGAGGGGGCGTGGTCAGACACAGCTCATTTACATATTTAAAGGTACAGTCACAGGAACAGCCTGTTCTAAGCAGGGCTGAAATAGAGGGGTTTATAGACATGATCAAATACAGGATCAGAGTGGATTTAGAACAAGAAACTTCACACACATGTTTTTGGGAGCTCTGAGACTTATTTACACTGAAGAGGAGGAGGAGATGTGAATAAGTGTGTAGGTCTCCTTTGAAATGAAACTCTGTCTTAAAGTTGAGCTTTAATTGAGTCTTGGTTTTGGTGCAGAAATCAGGATATTTGTCAAAGAAAAACAAGACTTTTTTCAAACGTACATTCCTTGCAGCTCTCTGACATTCAGTCTTTTATGGTTGCTAGAATAAACACTTTGTCCCACTGAAGGTTTTGTGTCATGTTGCTCTTTCCCCGTGAGGTCAGACCGAGTCTTCAACCCTGAGAACATTGCTTTGTGTATTTTACAGCCTGGCTTCATTCTCGTGTTGATGGCACAGATGTCCTTTGTTGTTTCTGCGTTCGAGTTACCTCATTTCACTCATATCTTTTAAGCACTGCAGCTTCTCGACAATCGCGGGATCCGGTCTTGCATTTTGAAGGTTTTTTCTCTGAATCAGCCTCTCTCCTCTCAATGAAGCTCCATGAAAACAGACGAGTCGACAGCCTCCCACATAATGACAAAATAAATACGGTCGGACAAGTAAAAAGATAGAAAAGTCCCGATACTTTGAAAAGTGTCTGACTTTGTGACACAAACTAGTGACATAGTGACACTCATAACATGCTGTGAGACAGTCTGGGCCTGTATTATTTTGAACTTGAACCACGGAGCTCCTGCATGATGACACGCGCTGCAGTGGCCTGAGATAACCCTTCTGCACATGCTCACTCTGCACCTCAGGTTTAATGAGTGTAGTGGTCCTGAACACCTCAGGCTGCACCAGCATCAAAGACACCTGTCAGATCCGTTAGAGGGGTAAGGGCAAAAGGTCAAAGTGAGAACTTAATGGACACTTGATAACGAATCTGGAAGTCGTTAACGTGTGAGGGAATGTTTGCATGAGATAGGAATTTAAGCCATAGGTTTCTGTAGGAGGTTCTGGTTATAGAACAGTTCTTACACTTTAAAGAAGAGGCCATTAAAAGGAGTGTTCTTCATGTCTAAAAAGGAGGAAGCGAAGGATTTGGGGCGCTCACTATAGAGCCGTCAAGATAGAGCCTTCATCTCCTCCGCTGTGCAAGTGCTGTATCTGTTTCACAAGGTAACAATTAAATTGTAGCTGTCAGCAGAGGAGATATTAAACTCATTCCCGCTTCTGTCTCCCTTTCTGCTGACGGTGACCTTGGCGGGGAGACGCAGGCTGGCCGCTGAAGCCTCACGCTGGTTGAGAGGGTTCACGCGCTCCGTCTCGTGGAGCGCCAGCCATCTGGGGAAGGGATATTCATCACAGCGAAACAGTACACACACACACACACACACACACACACACACACACACACACACACACACACACACACACACCGCCACTGGCACAGACACTATCATCATCATCATCGACACCATCATCATCATCATCCACACTCACCAGCCTCGTCACATGTTCCCCGGCCCTGTGAAAAAGCCCAGACCGCCAGCCCTTCTGTCTCACAAGATGATGTCACGCAATGTCATCTAATCAAAGAAGGTGACAATAATGGCTGACTGACAGGATTATCTTTATCAGTTGTTACAAAAATGTGCTATAAATACTGTCCGCTATGCACAACATACATATATATATACGTCTCAGGTGTTACATCACACCTCAGCCTGGTGATCAGCATTGAGAAATCTTTAGATAAATAATACAGTGAGCTGAAGACAAAATCCTCACTTATCATCGAAAAAAGAAAGGGAGGTACTTCTGCATCCAAGGGTTAAAGGAGCAACATTCAAATCATTGTAGAGAGCTGTCTCCCCCCGCTGCCTCCTCTCTAGAGTCCATGCTCTCACAGGTCATCATGTGGTGGACTCTGAAGCTTCAGTGTTTATCCAGCTCTGCATGGGTCTGTAAACCTTTCTGTGTTCTAACCTCTCTCCATTTTTCAAAAGCATCTCCAATATTGATCCTAGTTTGAGCACGTTTCTGCTCGTGGAGCTTATTAGAAACATGCAGAGGCTTTTTAGGTCGGGTACAATCACTTCTATCTGAACCACTTCTCTTGACCGCTTCCATCGCTGCAACACCTGTTGACCTGATAACTGCTCTCATATCTGACAAATCGAGGGGCGTCCAAAACGGCCACATGGGGGTGTCTTAAAAGCGCCTACCTTCTCTGGTCCAAACAAATCCAGATCATTCAGGAGCAGAATCTAAAGTTAGAAGGAGGACATACTGGCTGCTGCATTGTTGTCAGAGAAGCCAGCACTTCAACATAGCATGTTTCCTTAATGTCTGATCAGATAGTAAGATACCTTTATCGTTTCATCACTACAGATATTTTTGCCTTGGTCTGTACCACTGTACTGATATCTGTAGATAAACAGTGCTGCTGTGAGTGTTATCATGATGCTCATGTATTCAAAGATGCCCTAGAGCTTGAAATGTCGTATTCCCTGATGAAAACAAAGCTGCTTTCATTGGTTGGTTTGAAGATTTGTTTCTGCTCAATGGCTGACACAGCAAAAAAAAGTAAAGAAATCATTTAAAAATCTGAATCAGCGCAGAGGGACTTTCAGTAAAGCTGGCTTCACACTAGATGACTTTAGGCCTAACTTTAGACCTGATTTTCCCCCTTCATTGGTCTGATTTGAGGCTAGTCACAACCCACTATTTGTCCAAATAATTTTCAAATGTTTGGTGTCTGAGTATTTTACTGATTTGATCTCCTCCCTATAGTTTTTCTCGTTTTGTGTGTTTAGCAGCGAAACAGAACACAACAGGGCAGCCAGCTGACGACGTCGATCATCACTCTGACATTCTGACTCTCTAGGATTGTGGGTAGTGTAGTTGTTGTCCCTGAGAGCGCAAATAAACCATGTTTGTCTTAAAACGAGGTTGATACCATACGGTCTTGTGTCTTCCTCTACAGGAATATGAACCCTTGTTTCACCCTCAGGTAGCTCGTGGTCAGTCCACCTTGGATGGTTATGACATCATGGATCAAATCAGATGACCTGGATTATGACTTCCTGAACCTCACTGTTCAGCTGTATAGAGAGGCGGGCTGGTGCAGGTCTTGTTCTGCCTCCCCTCCTGACCCGGCTCCTCTGACCTTGTTTGTATGCAGTATGGTGATGCTGGGATGTTGTACGTCTCTGTTTGAGCTCTCTGTTGGGGAATTGCAGGTGTGAGCTGCCTTTTATGTTTTCTTTGTTTTCTTCTGTGATGTTAGTTTTGTAAGACATCTGGGTTTTTTTTTTGGGGGGGGGGGACTTTTCAAGTTTGTCTGCATGTTGTGCCTTATCAACCCTAAAATTAAATGAATCCCTCTCCCACTGCGGGACAAATTAAATAAATAAACAAGCAAATGATTGTGTAACATCTGCTCAGTTGCTCTCTGATTTTTGAAGCAATTGAACAACAATCGATAATAAATACGAACAGTTCATGGATCATAAACTGTTTTCACATCTGCACTCCGGAAAATATCTCGATCATTTCAGGAGGACTGCTCCGGCTATCCTCCTGATCTGGCTGTTCACACATGCACCTCACAGTGGGAGACTATCCCTGTCAGGGGGGGCGGGGGGGTCTCCTGAGGTAAGACAGAAGACAGCTACACGACACTATAATGAGAATATTTGTCTTTCTATCAATGCTGCGTGTAGTTGAAGAGAATCTCAATGTGAAGTAAAGAGAGGAGAAGAACATCCTGGAGAAAAGGAAACATGCAGCAGCAGGTTGATTAGAGCACGGAGATGGTAGAGGTGGCGTGCAGACAGTCTGAGCATTGACTCAGGTTACAGGATGTAAAAGTCAACATCCCCTCCAAGTTCAAACTTTACAAACTTTAATATCTTCTCTGATAATCAAAGTACCAAAGCAGCAACAAACACAGAAACTGTGAACACGGTTATAAATAGATGTGACAGCACAGTTTGCAGCTGTCACTGTTGTCTGTCACGCTTGAGCTAATAATGAAGGCGGATATTTTCAAATGATCTCCCAGAATAAATGCATATAAATAGAAACTGTGAATTATGTGTACTCCACGGTGACTCAAAAGAAAGGACTGTACTCAATGTACGTATATATGGTCCTGCACTTCAGAGGCTCAGAACCAAATCCATGGAGCGTTGCAAAACTGTGACAGGAAACAGTTTATGGAACGATATCAACAGAGAGAATACAGAATCAAAGGGAGGTACCACACCAAGGACTGGCCTGGATTGGTTTGGCTTGACCCCAAAGTCCGGTGATTTTTTTTTTTTTTTAAACATTTAGTTTTGGGCATTTTGTGCCTTTATTGGAGGGATAGGACAATGGACAGAGTAGGAAATCAGGAAGAGAGAGAGTAGGGAATGACATGAGGGAAAGGAGCCACAGGTAAGATTTGAACCCAGGCGTGCGAACCCAGGCATGCGCTCTAACCACCATCGCCCCAAAGTCCGGTTCGTTTAATCAGTGTGAACAAAAATGAACCATACTCGGGGAACCGTGGCAGAGTCCCCTTGAAGAGGTCGTCTCCGGCACGATTCACGTGAACTCGAGTACGGTCTGCAGGAGATGTGAACGCAACCGTGCTCAAACAAGGAAGTGGACCGCAATGTGACGTAATTCTTAACGGCGCCCTACACTTCAAAAATCGTAAAACCCGCACAGCACGGGCTCATTTCATCCTCTGAGGTAGATGTGGAAGTCGGAAGAGGGTGATTGTTGGTGCTCAGAAATAACAACAACATGCGCAGTTAGCGAGTGGTTGCTTCTTCTTCTTCTTCTTCTTCTTCTTCTTCTTCTTCTTCTTCTTCTTCTTCTTCTTTTTCTTCTTCTTCTTCTTCTTCCTGCTTCTTGGGGAATTTGCACCTATAATAGCATGTTTTTGTGACTAAGTGACGCGATGATGAAAGCAACATTATTTGAGATAATTTCTCACATAAACAAAATTGTTTATCCATGACTGGTTTAAACGATGAGCCCGCTGTGTCCGCCTGACTGGTCGGCGATGAAGGATGTTTACTGGTGAATGACATCGTCTCCCTGCCAGTACGGCACCCTGAATAGCATGCATTATTAAAAAACGTCAGCTCTGCCCATGTGTTAGCATCTCCCAACCCTGTGACAGGCGGAGACGTGCTTGTCACGCATGATCATGATCTCGTTATGAAATCAGCGGAGAGCGATCAGCCAGAATACAGCTTCAGTATGTTTCCAACCTGAGCAGGATATCTGTTCATTCTTTCTGCTCGGCCTCAGTCTGACGTGATTTATGCAATATTAAATGTAGTTTCATTCGGTTAATCAATAGAGCCTGTAATATTTATAGCTCATTATCCTCGGTCAGTGACTCAGCAGCACAGACTCCAGACTCCACAGGTTTGTTTTGCTTGGTGTTTGAGAAATCTCATTATAAATGCATTGATGTTAAAAGAAAAAAGGAACAAATGACTTTTTTGGACTGAATCAAGCGTAGCGCTAAACATTGCTGAATCATTGTAATCTGCAGGCCCTTCAAATTAATAAGTAGTAAGTCTTAACGGCACATAATGATAATCTAATGATCATAAAATGAAACCTCCAATAAAGTTCAGCTGTGCAGAATCAAAGAGGAGGAAGCAAAGTACAGTACGAGGTGATTTCACAAACTGTGGATGGTGGAGGCTTACCAGAAGCTGCGTTACACCTGCATACATAAAAACATCATCTGGTTTAATTTCTCTGCACTCTGTCAGAGGGCGGCTGGGACTCAGTTGGTAGAGTTGGGCGCCTCTCAATAGTTCAGGGGTTCGATCCCCAGCTCCTGCAGCCACATGTCCGATGTGTCCTTGGGGGAGACACTTGGGTCACTGATGGTAACTTTGCAGACAGTAGCAACCTTTACCATCAGCGTGTGAATGTGTAGGTGTTAGAGATGGGACCGATCTGATCTAATATGGACGCTGATCCACTTCACAGATAAAGGAAGAATGATTTGGAATGATTTCAATTTTGTGCATTTATATATATTTTTGCTCCTTGAATAAGAAAGGCAACGCCGGGTTTACTTCAGCTTTGTGTGACCTTACAGACAATACCAGCAACAACAATATCACTATTAATTGTGATTTAAAAATATCGGTATCGGTACGTACGTATTGGAATTGGATTGGAACTGAAAAAAAGTGAATCGTTGCATGTGTGATGGGTATGGCTGCAGCCCTGGCGCTCTATCGTCTCATGTCCTCTCGTCTCGTGCTGTCGCGCACCGCTCCTCCAGAAATATACAACGGCAAGTGCGCTGGGTCAAGGGTCGCGCATTAATTCAAACATTACCACCGCGCCAAAAGAAAGAGCATGTGTGAGTGCATATACAGCACACAAGAATGGCAAAATTGTTTCTTTAGTCTTGAATGTATCAAAATGGACAAACCATAAAACTCGCTAGCTAGCTTAAATTCGCTGACAAACACGTTAAATGCTAATATCGTCTATAATAATAATATATGCTAACCCCAGAAAAAAAACTATTAAAGTGCATATATAGCACACACGAATGCTGAAATTGCTTATTTTTTATTTAGTCTTGAATGTATATGCATAAGCACCTAGTATGTTTGTAATATCTCACATGTGACAATTCAATTGCATGATTTCCGGAGCTTTATTTTGAAAATTAGAAGCTCAGGGATCGCAGCTTCAGGCCACCAGGTGAGAGCATCCAGGGCTGCAGACAAACACTCTTGGTGTGACCTGCAGTGTAAAAGAGTTTTGAGGAGTCAGAAAACTAGAAAAGAAATATGCAAGCGCTCAAGTCCATTTATTTACTTGCAGCCAGGCTCATACTTGTGGCTTAAAACTCCACTATCTCTTTCCCTATGAGCTCTGCTGTACTGCATCTCGTTGGAGTATTATAAATTATTACTGTCACGGTGCCACGGTAGCTGCTTCTTGCTCCGCCACTCTGCCAGAAGTTGGACTTTTCTGGTGCCAAACATCCGCCAAGATGGCAGCGAGTGTGAAACCAAAACCAAGCTATCACTTCATTCCCCGTCCTGAACCCTTGGGCCGCAAAACCAGACACACATCCATTTCATCGCATCCGCCTGTCTGTCATATCCTCCACTGGCACAGTGACAGTGTGAAGGCACAATGCAGCCCTGCTCACACTCAGTCAACGTCAATTCAGAGTGATTGTTTTGACTTTTAGTTCCAGCAGCCAGCACGGTTGCTTTTTTAAAGACTGCAGAGCGGCTACAGCTCAGGTTTCCTCCTCACCACCGGTCTCATATGGTGCATGAACCAAATGTTCAACTTATTGAAATTCATCGAGGATAGGGATTTGTTGTCAAGCTCTGGGTGAGAGGTAATTTCCGAGATGCATGACTTTGTTTGTCCATGCGGATGTGCAGCGTGTGCTTCATTAATACGAGTGTCACACCTGAGGTGAGGCGGTGTCAGATGTTAACATTTATACTAAATTACTTTATTTATAATGGGAACTTTTTGTCAGGGCTGCACCTGGCTCACAGTCTGCAGTCTCCACGGACCATGCTGACATATTTCAAGATGTGAAATCAGTCAGAGGGGTGATTCATTGAGATGATTGCTGCTGGATTCCTTTTAATTAGGCCCTCTTGCAAGTTTGTTGCATCATCATGACTAATCTGGATTGTTGAGAAATTCTGTAATTAGTGAAAATGTTTGTTATATCTCATGCAGCCGGTCTGTCTCAGGGTCCCGGAAGCTTTGTACAGCTTTGATACAAACAACCAAACTGAGGTTGTTAATTCTCGTGAACAAATCAGAGTAGTCACACATTGTGAATATTTTACACGGCATTAAAACTCACTTTCATTATCTTCTTGTTGCGCCGTATTGCAGAAATATCTGCAGCGTGGCCTCGTCTGAACTAAAAGTTTGCACGGACGTACATATATATACAGCATCCGCTTCATAACCTTTTGACCCTTAGAGTCTGTGAGCGTGTGTGTAATTTAAAACATGTATGAAGGATGATTCTCACCAGGGAACGTTGATGCATTCTTCAGTCTCCCAGTGATCCGTGAACCATCTATCATGATCAGCAGTCCCTGGTTGATTGTGCAGCAGGTAACGCATGCTACCAAAGGATCGATAGTGTATTGTGCTCCATAACAAGCTCTGCAGTGTGGCTGATGATGATGCAGACGGACTGTGGTGTATCATTCAGGACATTTGTGTTGCATGATCTTGTGTGCTGAAATAATGGCTGTGACTTTGGGCCTGAAAGGAATAAAAAATGACCCTTCAGTAAACAAAAACATCTGGTTGTTGTTGTCTTTTAAGATTCATTGTTGGGCTTTCATGGCTTTGTTGTAGAGAGAGGACAGGGGATAATATTGGAAATCAGGGAGAGAGAGAGAGGGAGAGAGAGTGGGGCACGACCAACCGGCAAACTCAGGTAAAAAAAAATGAAGCCAATGATGAAGAGCAAAATCCTGCAGTTCGTTGAGTGTCCACTAGA